>NC_089588.1:73172661-73360574 GCF_019320115.1 Miscanthus floridulus
GTATGTGTGATTAGAAAATAATATGTTATTAGGATCGCTTACTAATTCAGCACTGTCACTAGTGCATCCAGATGATGAAATGGTTTTTTCTTCGAGTCCCACACCGCGATCAGATTTTTAGCAAGATTGACACAAATAAAGATGAAATGGTTGCTGCTATCACAGAATCCTAATTATCGAATAATCTTAACGAAAAAGAAGCATAAAATTAAAAGCCAAGAACACATACTCGCAGCTGTAAGCTAGAAGTATGTGGGTTTTATTCTTCATCTTGAATTTATCGAAAACAACAATCAATCTCTCTTTCAGGTCTTCCACGTCATATCCATGGAGGCCTAAACATGTCTTCTCATTGATTCGCCCAGGATCCAAGAAGTCTATGTTATCCCATTTGCTTTTTAGTATGCAAAATCTGGCTATACACCTACATAAAATCATGGTAAGTGCTCAAAAGTTAACAATTTGTGTCTTGAGAGAGTAGTTAATTATAATATCATGCATGTAGGGTACTCACATAGTCCAAAGCGTCAACATTTGTGAATCGAGTGAGCATTTCTGGTATAGCTGGAACAAGCACTCCCACTCGACATCGAACTTCTCTTCTTCAGGACAATAAAATATGTGGCAAACGGATAATAACCTCCAAACCAAAGTCCTCCATCTATATTGCTTGAGCCATGTAATATTCATATAAATGACGCATATATGTTGTTAAATTTTTATACTCGTCATCGAGAACAAAAAGATTGCCCCTTTCATACTTCATTGACGGTGTTCTCGTCCTTTGTACATCATAATAGATGTTCGCGGCCTCTTCCATGGTTAATTCAGGGTTGTCTTGGACGTACTTCTATATCTTCCTTAAATCTTCATTGTGTATTTCTTTGGATCTTATTGTAGCATACTTATTCTGTGTTTGCCTTTCGAATTCAGACTTCAACAAACACTGAGACAGTGAGGCACAGAGATTTCAAACAACCTATGCACCCGGGGAGCTATAGGGAAATACCAAACGACCTTTACGGGACCTTTTCTGGTCTTGGTACCCTCATCTGACGGCCCTTCCTTGTACTGTGGAGCTTCACACTCGGGGCACTTGTCCAAGTCTTTGTATTTTTCTCCATGGTACAATATGCAATCATTGGAACATACTTGAATTTTTTTAACCTCAAGGCCATTTGCTTAGCCAAGTATGTCTTTTCTGGCAACTCATTTTTTCTAGGAGCATTTTCCTTATTATACCTAACAACTGATCGAAGCCTTTATCGCTCAATCTGTTTGTCGATTTGAACTCTAACAGCTTGATGTCGGCTTCTAGTTTGCTCATCAGACAATTCTTATACAATGGTGTTTTATCATCTTGTCTTATTTTCTCTAGCTTTCTTAGCTGTGTTTCACTAAGACATTCGGCCTCTACATTACGTAGCAGCTGAGAAATGTCATCGTTATTATCCTCGGTGTTGTCAGCTAGTGTGTTCCTAAACACATTATTAACTATGGCCATAAGTTCCATATTAACACCGGGTTCCTCATCAGCATCGTGGATGACTACATCAGGCATGTCCACATCATCATTGTTTTCCTGCGGAACATTCACACCAACGTCGCCATGCATAGCCCATATCGTATAGTTTGGTATGAACCACGTGGTAATCAAATGCGATCGTATAGGCTCAATTTAATAAAACTTCCTTTGATTCTTGCAATCTTTGCATGAGCAGAAGACAGGGTTCCCATTCCCAGTATGGGTTTTGGCATCAGTGATAAACTAGCTGACGTCATGCATGTACCGCTTGTCCGTTCTGGACATATGCATCCACTCTCGATCCATCTCTGCACAAAAAAATATTGAGACAGTAATTACAATGAATTAATAAGAAATCGAGCTTCATGAACAACAATTGTAGCTCGAAAATACCATTTTTGGAAAATATTATTGTACACTAATTATTAGAAAATTGAAATTGATAGCACCGGCCCTGTAAATTAAAAATTGTAGTAAAAAACAT
The DNA here is from genome assembly GCF_019320115.1 of Miscanthus floridulus. NCBI lineage: Eukaryota > Viridiplantae > Streptophyta > Magnoliopsida > Poales > Poaceae > Miscanthus > Miscanthus floridulus. Next base: position 73,174,671 of record NC_089588.1, read on the forward strand.
TTATTGCATAATAATGAAGAACAACTATTCTACTCCATGCCACATAAAAATGGAGACATTTATTTAAAAAAATGACTAAAATTGGAGACATGATCATGAACAACAATGTAGCTCCAAACAATGCCCATATAAATTAAAAAATGCAGCCCCATAAAAAATATTGCACAATAATGAAGAATAATTATTCTACTTCATGCCACATAAAAATAGAGACACTAATTTTAAAAATAAGTCTAAAATTGGAGACATGATCATGAACAACAATGTAGCTCCAAACAATGCGTTGTTATGTGACACATAGATTAATTTTCTCAACAAATTGTAAAAGAATCTACTCTATTTCTAAGAACTAATTATAGCATCACATACTAACAATGATGATCTTGACCACCATGGAATAATTAGCTAGAAATTTAAATATGTTCATAGACACCAACCTTTTGGATGATGGATTCACCATAATTTGAGCCTTGCATAAATGTCCAATTAGAAAAGTGCTCTCTAGAATGGAGAAAGAACTAGAATTAGAATCAAGCAATGTAGACATCAAAACGAAGCTAATTAAGCAACAAAATCAAAGGAGTGGATGTTTGTTACTAACCTTAAAACAAAAAGAAAGCCATTCTTCAAAATTCAAGCACTAGCTTCATGGTGAAGAGCAGCCGCAACAATAGAGGAAAAGGCTCAAACGCGAGCCTCTGTTCTCGGGATGGAAGAGAGGAGGAAGGAGAGGATGGCTGCAGCCTTTTTGTGCTATAGGCTTATCATCATCGGTTCATGGATAGAACCGACAGTGATAGAGCCCAATCACTGTCGGCTCTTGGCTTGAACCGGTTGTGATACGTGGCCATCAAGCCACTGCCGGTTAGAGACACAAATCGCAGTAATAGTTGTCATCGCTGCTGGTTCGGTCACATCCCAAATCAATTTCTGATTTTCACAGCAAAGAACCAGCAGTGAAGGATCAACACTGCCTGTTCTCCTAATTCCGACAGTGATGAGGCCGACAGTGAAGTGCTATTCTGTAGTAGTGTAGTGTTCCCAACTACTTTTTTTCTAGGGCTTGCATTGATATATTTTTTTCGCGAACGCACGCGCACATGTATTTCTGGGCTTGCATTGATCAAAACCATGGACAGTCAACCGATCCATTGTCAGCTACGTTCGTGTGGATGTTCAATGAAATTATGTGTATATATATACCACATTATAGCATCGAGTAAATGAAACGTGTCTACTTATTTGTGTAGCCTAACATAAGCAGCTTCTATCATATATCAGTCACAATCAAAGAAATGCACCCATTTCCATCCAACGTTATTTTCTAAATGATTCTAGGAGGCAGTTCAACGAAAGTGATGCCTACTCTCACCTATGACGTCATCTAATAAATAGTCTTTTTTTCTTCTTTCATTCATTGCTTCTGATCCCCTGCACTGCACTTTCGGGAGTCACTCTCCATGCTATAGCTTTTGAGCGAAAAAACAACAAGATGAGTGGTGATGCTTTAAAGGTTAAAGGGCTCCCAGCTTACATCACACATCACACCTGAAGGCTCGACGAAGGATTAATTAATTAAAAAATGGAGGATGCATGTCCCAGATAAGCAGCAGTGGAAGTGTGGAGTTTCGTAGCATATTCGAGGGAATTAAAGGATGGTGGGGATCGATTGTGTGAACACGACAGCAATACTGTGGATCATCTGCAATCCCATGGGCCAAGGATCAATGTATTCCAGTCTTTTTTTTTTCTAGTTTTGTATTGCCACTAACACAAATGCATACATACACTACGTCAGATTTGAACATCACTGCCGGCCTCATCACTGCCGGATTTATGAGAACCGGCAGTGATGTACCTTCACTGCCGGTTATGAGCTCGAAAATAAGAAAATGATTGGAGCTGGGTTAAAACCGGCAGTGAAGCACCACATCACTGCTGGTTTGTGGCTTGAACCGACAGTATTTTGGCGGTCACTCATCACTGCCGGTTGAAGCCACAAACTGGCAGTGATTGGGCTCTATCACTGTCGGTTCTAGCCAAGAATCAACGGTTATAAGCCTACAACACAAAAGGCTGCAACCGTCCTCTTCCTCCTCTCTTCCATCCCGAGAACAGAGGCGCGCGTTTGGGCCCTTCCCTCCATTGTTGCGGCTGCTCTTCACCATGAAGCTAGCGCTTGGATTTTGAAGAATGGCTTGATATTTTTGCTTTAAGGTTAGCAACAAACACTCACTCCTTTGATTTAGTTGCTTAATTAGCTTCGTTTTGATGGCTATATTGCTTGATTCTCATTCTAGTTCTTTCTCCATTCTAGAGAGCACTTTTCCAATTGGACATTTGTGCAAGGCTCAAAAATATGGTGAATCTATCATCCAAACGGTTGGTGTCTATGAACACATTTTAATTCGTGGCTAATAATTCCATGGTGGTCAAGATCATCATTATTAGTATGTGATGCTATAATTAGTTCTTAGAAGTAGAGTAGAACAGTTGTTCTTCAATATTGTGCAATAATTATTTTTTACTACAATTTTCAATTTACAGGGCCAGGGCTACCAATTTCAATTTTTCAACAATTAGTGTACAATAATGTTTTCCAAAAATGGTACTTTCGAGCTATAATTGTTGTTCATGAAGCTCAATTTCTTATTAATTCTTTGTAATTACTGTCTCAGTATTTTTTTTGTGTAGAGATGGATCGAGAGTGGATGCATCTATGCCGAACGGATAAGCGGTACATGCATAGCGTCAACCAGTTTATCACCGATGCCAAAGCGCATGCTGGGAATAGAAACCCTGTCTTCTGCCCATGCAAAGATTACAAGAATCAAAGGAACTTTTATCAAATTGAGTCTATACGATCGTACTTGATTACCAGGGAATTCATGCCAAACTATACGATATGGACTATGCATGGCGAGGTTGGTGTGAATGTTCTGTAGGAAAACGATGATGATGTGGACATGCCTGACGTAGCTATCCACAATGGTGATGAAGAACCCAGTGTCAACATGAAACCTATGCCCACAGTTAATAATGTGTTTAGGAACATGCTGGCTGACGACACCGATTATAACGATGGCATTTCTCAGTTGCTACGTAATGTAGAGACCGGATGTCTTAGTGAAAGACAGCTGAGAAAGCTAGAGAAAATAAGACAAGATGGTAAAACACCATTGTATAGGGATTGTCCAATGAGCAAACTAGAAGCCGACATCATGCTGTTAGAGTTCAAATCGACAAACGGATTGAGCGATAAAGGCTTCGATCAGTTGTTAGGTATAATAAGGAAAATGCTGCTAGAAAAAAGGAGTTGCCAGAAAAGACATACTTGGCCAAGCAAATGATCTACCGCATCGGCCTCGAGGTTGAAAAAATCCATGCATGTTCTAATGATTGCATATTGTACCGTGGAGAAAAATACAAAGACTTGGACAAGTGCCCCAAGTGTGGAGCTCCACGGTACAAGGAAGGGTTGTCAGATAAATGTACCAAGACCAGAGAAGTGGTCGTACATCTAGATGCCACTACTGATCCAAGGGCCAAGACAACTTGGGAATGACATCGATGTGTTTCTGGAACCAGTGATCGATGAACTAGTGGAGATGTTTGAAAAGGGTGTGCCGAATGTTTGGGACGAGTACAAAAAGGAACATGTTACGATCAAGGGAGTACTTATAGCTACAATCACTGACCTGCCAGGTCGAGGATCGTTGTCTAGAGAGAAGATAAAAGGCTATATTGGATGTGTCGAGTGCTTGGATGACACCGATGCGGTAAATCTACCAAATAACTTAAAGATAGTTTATATGGGACACCGTAGGTTCCTACCTAAGGATCACCCTTACCGTAGGAATAGAAAAGAATTTAATGGTACTATTGAGAAACACTTAGCTCCAAAATATGGAGACGGGCCTGCGATACTTCGAGAACTCAACAAACTAGAGGTTGTCCTTGGGAAGGGGGACAATGCAGTAGCAGCGCCTGATGGGAGCGTTTGGAAGAAAAAATTGGTTTTATGGAAACTACCTTACTGCTATTTCTGAGTGTACGCCACTGTCTTGATCCCATGCACATCACTAAAAACGTGTGCGCTAACACTCTTAACACCTTGATGGACACCGGGGGGACATCGAAGGATTCACTAGCCACACGCCTGGGCATGCAACACTTGGGAATTAGGAAGGAGCTACATCCGGTGGAGCTAGAGAATGGCTAGTTCGAACTTCCGGTTGCGTCATGGACATTGAAGAAGGAAGAGAAGGGTGCGCTTATTTCTTTCTTCAATGAACTCAAAGTCCCGACGGGCTACTGTTGGAACCCAAAGAGGCTAGTGAATATGAGAGAACTCAAGTTCAACTATGGCCCTATGAAGGCCCACGACTGTCATGTCATTATGACTCAGCTGCTCCCTATTCCCCTACATGGTATCCTCCCCCCAAAGGTCCATGCCCCAATCATAAAGGTTTGCTCGTTCTTCAACGCGATCTCAAAAAAGGTCATTGATGTGTCCACGCTAGAGTAGCTGCAGCAGGACATAGCCGAAACTCTCGTTAGGCTTGAGATGCATTTCCCATCGACTTACTTTGATATCTCATTGCATCTGCCCATTCATCTTGTTGACCAAATTAGAGCCCTTGGCCCAATGTACCTGCATCAGATGTTCCCTTTCGAAAGATCGATGAAAGTTTTTAGGAGGTATGTTAGGAACATATTCAGGCCAGAAGGGGGCATGGTTGAAGGATGGTCAATGAAGGAGGCCATTGAGTTCTGCACATATTATCTGGACATCAAAAGGGTCGGAGTTCCAGAATCTCATCACGAGGGAAGACTACGTGGCAAAGGAACGATCGGGGAGAAATCTGTTATAGTAGACGACTCTGTTTATTTCAGACAGGCATAGTTCGCTGTTCTCTAGCAAGCCGAGGGTGTGATGTCATACATTAATGAGCACAGGCAATCGCTGCAAACTCTGTATCCGAGTAGGTCACATGCTTGGCTAGATAAAAAAACATAAGGAGGAATTTGTCAGCTGGTTGCGACGTCGCTTGCTTGGAATAAAGTTGGGTAGTCAACTGGATACCTTAGCCAAGAGACCTTCGAGTACATATCTTAAGTACCAAGGGTATGAGATCAATGGATTCACATTTTACATAAAAAACAAGATGGAAAGAGCACATACCAAAATTATGGTGTTCATTTTGATGCTCACGATAAAAACGGCAACGTGCAGGCGACATACTCTGGTTTCATAGAGGAGATATAGAAGCTAGCCTACGGTCCGTTGAAGGCAGCTCTTTTTCGTAACCAGTGGGTTTGGCTCGAGAAAATCAACACTGACAGCGAGGGGTTCACTACCGTTGATCTCACTAAGACTGCATACAGAGACGACCCCTTCGTCCTTGCAAGAGATATTATGCAAGTCTTCTATGCAAGGGACAACAAGACAAAAGGAAGGCTAAAAGTAGTCCTAGAAGCGAAAAGGAAGATTGTCGGTGTCGATGGAGTAACGGACGAAGAAGACTACAGGGGCTATAATGAAATACATCCATTCGGGGCGAACGTACCCCTACCTATCCTTCAAGAGGGTAACGAACCTGCTTATGTACGAATTGATCACAATGAGACCCTCATTGTTGATGCACCTAAAGATAGTTAGATTATTGTTAACTATGTAATCATTATGCAGACGTTGTATCAATAATTCGCACTGAATATTGAATTTATATTTTGTGCGCATCTCTACTATTTAATTATTGAATATGTAATAAAATATTAAGATGATGTTCACAAACACTATTATTTGATAATTATAGACCATTAATTAATTATCATATAATTAAATAATCAAGACATAATTTTTTGTGTTATTTTAGAATATAAACTAACTACATTATTTCTATTAATAAATAAATAAAGAAAAGCAAACTAACCGAACTCCCTATCCTAGCTCAACGGTTAAGGCCGCGCACTCTGTACTCTGAGACCTGCGCTCGAATCCCAGGCAGGCCAAACTTTTTTGATTTTGAATTTATTATTTAGTAGTGCATTACAATGGGATAAAAGAAAAAAATAAAACTATTCTAACCGAACTCCCTATCCTAACTCAACGATTAAGGCCACGCACTCTCGACCCCACGACCCGCGCTCGAATCTCAGGTGGGCCAAAGTTTTTTATATTTTTTACAAAAGGCTATGATTGTAGGCTCCAAACCGAGTGTTTTTTATAGTTTTTACTAAAAGATGGCGGTAGGGTCCTTCACTACCGGTTTTGATTTTAAAACAGACAATGATAGCTTCTATCACAGTCGGTTACTCAAACCGACATAGAAGGCCCAATTCACTCTCGGTTTTTAAACTAAAATCAATAGTAATGTGTAGATGCTCCTCACATGCCAATAGTGCTCCCATGACCACAACAGTTGGAACACTGCTCCCACCTACCCCGACAACTTTAGTTAGAAATAAAAATATACCACGACTGCTAGCCCCTATAAAATGGCCCTCGGCCAGGAGCTAGCCTCTCCATGCATGTTGGTTTTAGCCAGGTCTTATCAGCCATGATACAATGTTTTCCTCTCACAATAAACCACAAATATCGTTATGCATCGTAGTCCACCAAAATGGTGCACACATGAGGCCACCTTCACTGTCGGTTCTATTTAAAACCCAGCAGTAATGTCCATGCCCCCTATATAAAACAAACTGCCACCCACATACATCGATCCCACCCACCCACGAACTCTCTCAGTCTCATTTCTCACATTTCACTCTCACTTCTCAAGACATCCACTCTCTCTCTACGTGATTTGGTCATGGCTCCTGCATTTTTCAATGGTATTGATATGTTGTCTTCTCTAATATTCTATCTATATTCATTTGATCTATATTTATATTCATGTTTCTTTACATTCTACATTTATATATATTCTTATTCCTTGCATTTGATCTATATTTAATTATGTTGCCATATTTTACTTGGAAGAATTTTTTTGTGCATATATTTTATGTTCGTATTTTTTTGCATTTTATCGATCAGGTGGTATGAACAACGGACCTCCCCCACTACAAGCACCAAGTTTCCACCCTGGCGATGAGCCATTCACTCCTAATGTGGCCATTCCACGGTTCCCTATTCCAGCTATTGTATGAAATATTTTCCAATATCTTTTGTTTTTTATGCTAACAAATAAGTGTAATTAGTTTAATATCATTGTTGCATGCATATATGTCGTAGACTATATCCCCAATAGATTGGCTACGAACAACACTTAGTTGGTTCTTTATCTCGGACATCGTCGAGAACACGACATCTAATGCAAGTGGTCGGCTATGGACATGTGAACTCAGTTTTTTCATCCCTGTGAGGGGTTCAAATAATTGGAACCATATCCATGGGATGGAAATATAGAGCCCGGACGTGATAAGCGCTCAATTAAGGTCGTGCGCATCTGTTTAGAGGCACTTCGATGTATTTGCTATGATGTGCCTGATTTCTTGCACTTCAAGGCACTTGCTTTGAATGCTGGTGATATCCCCGTCCCGTAAGCAAGCGAATGGTTTGCAAGCTACAACCATGCGGATGTTGTAAAATGGTCACTTATACCTGAGTCGTGGTTATTTATTGTTTATTATTGTAATAACATTCTCTAATTTTTTTCTTTTTTCTACATGCAGATTGTGCTACAGGACCTTACCTATGCTGCATGTGGCTTGTGGGCCGTTCTAAGCTATGGAGCAACTCAGGTACGATTAGGACTTCTGCAATGGAAACCTTGGCCAACTCACTATTGAAGGACACCAGTACTGCATAAGGATTACTTACAGGGGTAGTGATCATTCAGTAGGTTACATCTATGGCCGACCATTCTTTCGGTATTGTGAGGCACGAGAGAGTGCACTCATATGGGCATTGGACTTCGTCGATACAAGCGGATACATAATCCGTGACATCAATTACCATATATGGCTACAGAGGCATGTTAGTGTGCGTGGCCCGATCGATCCCGGCAGTGATTCTAATAGTAATTAATGTTTATTTAGCTAGGTTTTCAAGGTCATAGTTTAATTGGGTTCTAATTTTAATATGTACGGCTTTGTGTATCTAATTATTGTCATGCATGTAGTTCGTGTACCATTTGTTGGGCAACTAGAAATATACATTCTGGTGTCGTATTGGTCTCAAAATTATTCTCAGGCTTGCATGTGCCACGTGTGAAGGAAACACCAAGTTTGGGATTTTTTGGAGATAGTTTGCTACTTTCTGAGGTTTAATTGAATTTCCGCGCGATGACACCTATTAATTATAGGTTGAACTGAGTCTACCCACGAAAAGATCCGGAATGGTGCCAAACCTTTACACATGCTCTAATGTGCCCTAGGGATAAGAATTTTGTGGAGGTGGATGAAAAAACTATTGGGTCCAAGGTGAAATTCACCCTCTTTTGTCTCATTTGGCACAGAGAAAAAATATAATAAAAAATGATCAGAAAAACCTCAGATCATGTGTGGGGTCTTAATTTGGGTGTACATGCTTGCTAAAAAAGTTTCAAGCCATTTCGACATAGGCGGAGTATACATGCTTCACAGAGATACATTTGCCTTTTCATCGAACCATGACTATACACATAGATTATCAAGGTTTCTGTGGTTCATAGGCATTCTGGTGTCGTATTGGTCTCAAAATTATTCTCAGGTTTGTACATGCCACGTGTGAAGGAAACACCAAGTTTGGGATTTTTCGAAGATGGTTTGCTACTTTCTAAGGTTTAATTAAATTTCCGCGCGACGACACCTATTAATTATAGGTTGAACTGAGTCTACCCATGAAAAGATCCGGAATGGTGCCAAACCTTTGCATAGGCTCTAATGGAGGTGGATGAAAAAAATCTATTGGGTCCAAGATAAAATTCACCCTCTTTTGTCTCTTTCAGCACACAGAAAAATATAATAAATAAAAATTAATTAGAAAAACCTAAGATCCTATGTGGGATCTTAATTTGGATGTACAAGCTTGCCAAAAAAATTTCAAGCCATTTCGACATAGAAATACATATGCTTCTATTTATTCAGTATATAAAAAAAATTTTAATATATATAAGCATCACTGTCGGTTTAAAAAAACCGGCAGTGATGAGAAGAAACCGATAGTGATGCTGGTTGTCACTGTCAGTTTATTTTAAAAACCGGCAGTGATATATAAAAAATTAAAAAAAATTATGCCAGCCCACAGGTTTGAGCTCGGGTCTTGGGCTACATAGTTTAGAGACTTAACCACTGCGCTAGTATAGGATGTGTGCCAAGATTTTTTTTTACCTTTAGACTGCTTAATAAATTATAAAATTAAACCAAAAAAATTGTGTCGTCCGGGATTCGAACACGGGTATCGGGGGCTAAGTTGTGGGGTCTTAACCATTGAGCCAGTTGGAGGTATTCAAAAGAAGTGGAAAAGATAACTAACTTATGTTGTAACCGCTACATGGCAATCACTGCCGGTTTAAAGAATGGCCCGACAGTGATATTTCTACATCACTGTCGGTTTAGACTTACAACCGGCAGTGATGTATCCCCATCACTATCGGTTTATAACTAGAACCAACAGTGATGAGGTCTGGTATAAAAGCCCAGCGCGGGTTGAAATTATCCAAATTTCAACCTCGCGCCAACCGTTCCCAACCCCGCGCTCCTCTTCTTCGACACCGATGCCCATGCACCGCCCCACGCCGGAGCACCCATCCACCGCCCCCCGCGCCGCCGTTCCTAGCCCCACGCTCCTCTTCTTCGACTCTGATGCTCGTGCACTGCCCCATGCCGGAGCACCCATCCACCCCCCTCGCGTCGCCGTTCCTAGCCCTGCGCTCCTCTTCTTCGACGTCGACGCCCGTGCATCTCCCCATGCCGGAGCACTCCCCACGTCGTCCACCACCCCACGCCGGAGCACCGCCAAGGCCTTCAGGAGCGCGCGGACAGCTACTTTCCCACCCCCACGGTGAGTGCGTGGCTCACTGCCCGCTAAGTGTTTGATGAAATAGCCCACGGTTGTTGTCTTCCCAATAGCAGCCGATTCCTATTCGATTGAGTTACATGCTATTACTCCTTGGTTTAGCTATCCTTGTATGTACATGCTGTTACATAAACCAGTTAGTTTTTCCCTGAAGAGATTATGCTACCTACTGATTTGTTGATGACCTAGTAATCATGGCCCTAAACTGTTTAAGAACCATTGGTGTTATTTGCATGTTATCGCAACAAGTTATTCCCTCGAGTCATAGCTAAGTGACCTTTTGCCCTGTGTGCAGTCTAAGTATTTAAACATTGATCATCAACACCTCTTGACATAGTTAGATTGAATATGTGACAATGATATGAGCATATCTGTCTCGAATAGTAGTTGCATAACGTTATGATATCTCTATACTTTGTAATTATTACAAGCAATGGAAACTAGCAGTCAAAGGTACACATTAATGACTGTGGACGCCTTATTTGTGATGGTAGGGAGTGTTCTATTTGTGTAAGAGTTAGATAAGAATTTATGCTCTTGCTTAAGCAATGATGGATTCTTGTCAAATGTGTACAGGTATAATCGCTATAGGTAGAGTGTCAATTGATTTTGATGGAATGTATAACATGCTTAAAAAAGGCATCTATAGATGTTTGTTCCAGAAAAAAGTTAAAAACCACTTTTAAAATTGGCTCGGCAGCAGCAGCAAGTATGATTACTAAACCACATTGATCTCCGAATAATAAACAGTCCAATTATGGAGGTAATTTTTTATCATGTCAAGGATAAAGAACATTAAATAGATTTAGTTTGGCCATATAACTTGAATAATAACTCTTGTTCAGTGAGTTACCATTACCACTTACCACATGCCTAATTTGCTTAAATGTATAGGCAACCATGGCATGGTATGTAGTGCATGTTGGTCACATGACTGGGATTTATTGAACCTGGGAAGATTGCTATGCTCAAGTCAATCGCTACCCTAGTAATTTGCACAAAAAATACAACACAGAAGCTGAAGCTTTGAGGGCCTACTATAGTCATCCAGCCTACCTTGTAAACCATGGGCAACCCGCCTTCTATGGTCCAATGAATGCAAACCATGGCCATCCGCTGGCACTAGAGATCAAAGAAAAGCCACCCGCTAGAGATGTGAAGATTAGAAGAATTGCTCCTTGGTCTTGGAAAGATGTCATGCTTTTATTTATGGCTATGGTCATCGCTTTTCTTATTTAGAAGTTGATGTAGGCATAGTTTCGTAGAACAGTAGGTGGACTTTATTCTATGTGGTCAATCAAACAATGAATTTGTTCTAGGTGTACATATGATAGTATTTGACTTTGTTGTATGTGGACTTATTATTAGACTTTGCATTAAATATATTATATATATATATATATGAACCTATGCTATTAGTAGTTGTCCGTGGCCAAAACTAACCACGATCGTGTCACAGCCATGACTCATCGTCGCCTGTTACCCCGTCGCCAAGAACAGATCGACAACAAGAAGCGGCTGATATCGCTAGGATGGGAGAGCCGCATGATCCGACAAACGGTGACGGTGTCAATCAGGTCGGTGAGAACCAGCAGCCATGGACCCCGTTTGGCCTGCTCGATCTGGATCAAAATGACCAAGATAGCCAGGTAACTTTGGTATCATGTGACTATGTAGCCACACACGCTAATCAATTGAGAGGGTCATAGCTTACTTGGTATCTCTAGCAGGAGCCTCCGCCGGCTGAGGAACCAGAGGGTTCGGGTAGTAGGAAGGCCAGATCCAAGCGAGGCGTGTCAAAGATTCCTATTGGTAGGAATGCACACTAGCACATTACTGAGTTGGATGAATTCGGGGATCCACTCTCATTGCCAATAGCTTTGACCAAATACAAGACTATCCTCGGGTTACTTGTTAGGGACTTCATCCCGATTAAGTACATGAAGTGGATTGGGAAAGATGATGACCGGTGGAGGGTTCCCAAAAGCGAGAAGGATTACATATGAGATGTTAAGATCCCAGAGTATTTCACTTTCCCAGCTGAGTATGATAGGGAGTTAGTCAAGAAAAAAGCAAAAGAAATCATGGGGACATGCTTCAAGAATTTCAAGGGGACATTGTATAAGAATTTTGTCCTCCAAAATAAAGAGACAGATTTCGGTGGTGGATAGTTTAGCAAGCAGAAGGACTTCTGGCAGGATTTCAAGGAATACAGGTTATCCGAGGAGTACTTAGAACTGAGCAGGAAGAATAAGGAGAATTCGCAGAAAGCGATGAATCCTCATCATCTCGGCTCTCATGGCTACGCCAAAAAGATGCCAGAATTTGAAGCAGAACTTCAAAAGATGGATCACCTTACGGAGGAAGGCGTTCAGGTGATTGGGAGCCTAGATCGGTATTATACTATATGGGGAGAAATGTATGACACGCTGAGGACAGGAGCTTTAGCTCCTCAAATCAACCCATGAGCGAACTCATCCAGAGGATCTCCCAGGTAACTGCGGAGGTGAGGCAAGGGACTCGCACTTCTAATAGGGAGAAAGACGTGCTCACCCAAGCACTCGGAACCAAGGAGCACCCTAGTCACACTAGAGGAACCAGTGTTGTTTCTTGGAAACTAGCATTCCCCCAAAATCTAACACTTACCAGAGCCGCTCGAGGGGTAGAGCAGAACAGGAGGTAGAGTATTTGAGGAGACTAAAAGAGATGGAAGATAGAATGGAAGCATGGATTGAGGCGATCATTGAAGTGCGAGTCGAGCAAATTTTGTTGTCCAAGGGGTCAGTAGTACCACAAAACCCTACTCCTACTGCCTTTAGCCCATAGTTTAGGGGTCACAGCAGCTACGGATCGACCCCGCTCGATGAAGAAGAGGCAAATGTGCCTCGTCCGATGGACGACATCACTGAACCCATCAATGTCAGGTTGTACATCCATCAGGAATGGACAAAGGACAAGGTGGCGCTCGGCTAGGCCTGTCCTACGTGAGACGGGACAATTAATGGCTGCCTAATTCCACTAGGGTACACTCACGTCACCATTGACAGAATACTTGATAAGAAGTATAACAAGATACCTATTGAGTACCCCGTAGCGGAAGACATGCCGAAACTTGGTCAAAACAAGGGCTCTCAAGTGGCTTGGCGCAAGCGCTTCATTAAGCTTGACCATCAATTGTCCTCTGATGATGAGGACGATTGCGAGTCTTCGCCCACCTATAATGAACACTCACCATCTCCCAACAGAGATCACTCCCCTCCTCATCCGGAGCCATCACCCCTGAGAAGACAGAGGTCTCCTTCTATTCCTCCTCGTCCGACTCCATCTTCATCAGCCCCAAGAAAAGAGACTCCTCCTCCTCCTCATCCATCTTCATCAGCGCTGGGAAAACAGAATTCTCATCGTCATCCTCCTCCTCCACCTTAGCCCAAAACAAGATCAAGGACATCCTCGTAGTCATAGAAAAGGTCCTTGGATTCGGTCGCTAATGCTCCCAAAGTGGACCACCAGAAAAGAAAAAGGCCATTCAGTGGCAGTGTTACCACCTTGATGAAAGAAAAATTTATAACACACATCTCGAAGGAAGATTGTGTTAGTTTCTTCAATCTATGTGCCTCACTGCCTTCGTTTTTTTTGAAGTCCGAATTTGAAAGGCAAACACAGAATAAATACGCTACAACAAGAGATGAAGAAATACACAATAAAGATTTAAGGAACATACAAAAGTACGTCGAAGACAACCCAGGATTAACCATGGAAGATGCCATGACCATCTATTATGATGTACAAGGGACGACAACACCGGCAATGAAGTATGAAAGGGTCAATCTTTTGGTTCCCGATCATGAGTATAAAAATCTGACAACATATATGCGACAGTTACATGAATATTACATGGCTCAAGCAACAGAGACGGATGACTTTGGTTTTGAGGTTATTATCCGTTCGCCACATGTTTTCCATTATCCTGAAGAAGAGAAGTTCGATGTCGAGTGGGAGTGCTTGTTCCAGCTATACTAGAAACGCTCTCTCGATATTCAAATGTTGACGCTGTGGACTATGTAAGTACCCTACACGCACGATTTTACAATTAACTACTCTCTCGAGACACAAATTGTTAACTTTTGAGCACTTTCCATGATTTTATGTAGGTGTATAGCAAAATTTTGCATTCTAAAAAAGCAAATGGGATTACTTAGGCTTCTTGGACCCCATGCGAGTCAATGAGAGGACATGTCTAGACCTCTATGGATATGATGTGGAAGACCTGAAACAGAGATTGATTGCTGTTTTCGACAAATTCATAATGAAGAAGAAAACCCACATATTTCTAGCCTACAACTGCGAGTATGTGTTCTTGGCTTTTAATTTTATGCTTCTTTTTTCGTTAAGATTATTCGATAATTAGGATTCTGTTATTGCAGCAACCATTTCATCTTCATTTGTGTTAATCTTGCCAAAAATCTGCTCGAGGTGTGGGACTCAAAGAAAAAACCATTTCATCATCTGGATGCACTCGTGGCAGTGCTAAATTAGTAAGCAATCCTAATAATATATTATTTTCTAATCACATATACCACTTTCTAATGTTTCTCCCTTTAATGTTGCTCAGTGTCCGAAGAAGACATATGGGTGGGACGTCGGTCCCATTCAAGGTTGTCGAAATGGAGGGGAAGTACCTATCACAGCCGGCGGGAAACAATGAATGCAGGTTTTATGTAATGTGGGCAATGCTTCGCTATATCGGCAGAAAATTGGAAGAAACCGATAAGTTGGTGTGTATAATCCCCAGTTCATTTATGTCTATTAATAATTAAACAAAATGATTTACTTTTTTTCTTTGGATATCATCTTTTTTGAATGACAGCGCAAGAAATATTAGCGCAAAAGGCTGCTAGACATGGAGATCGTCGCACTACAATCGGAGCTGGCAAAATTCATCTTAGCCGAGGTATTGGAAAAGATGGAGTATTTTCCATTGCACAATCCATGAAGTACAAAGACTAGTATGGCCTAGAGCGGCTCGCCAGATTATTGTAAGAAGTCCGAGAAGCATTGCACAATCTGTGAAGTCCGAGAACATTTCTTTTTTGTTTTGAGTTATCGAGATCTTAATAAGAACATTTGAACTGTAACCGTGACATTTGTAATGTTTAATATTGATGGACCTGTCGTCTACGTAGCGTATATAAAGCGAAACCTGATTCCATGAAAAAATATAAATTAAAATAAATTATAAGACAATAAAATACGAACGGGCACCGCCGGTTAGCAATAAACCGGCAGTGTTATCTTAACCATCACTGCCGGTTAGAAACAAACCGACAGTGTTGGCTTGCTCAACACTGCCGGCTTGAACCATGAACCGACACTGATGGTTACGACAACACTGCCGGTTTGATCCATGAACCGACACTGATATTTACTACAACACTGTCGGTTTGATCTATGAACCGACAGTGTAGGCTTGCTCAACACTGCTGGCTTGAGCAAAAAACCGACACTCAACTGTCACTGTCGGTCGGCACTACAAACCGACAGTGTTGTTCAACTGGACACTGTCGGGTGGAGCCAGGAACCGACACTGTTTCCTGTAGATCAGTGTCGGTTTTTAAGGACCGGCAGTGATGTCAACCCCCCATCACTACCGGTATGCCACTGTCGGTTCAAAATCCGACAGTGAAGTGGGTTTTTGAACCGACAGTGATGTCCAGATCTAGAGTAGTGATATGACATAAAGAACAACATGAGCCGTTTCCTTTGTTTTTCTCATCAGGTTTACCTCCTCAAAGTCTCATGTATATGACACAAAGGATCGGAGTTCTTGTGAAATTCTTACTTGATTTAGAGATTTATATTAGAAAAAAATAAGGAATAAAAAAACAGCTATTAGTTTCCAACAAAGAAGATGGTAAGCATGCATGCTCCCACCAAATTCTTCCTATATATTGTTTACAAATAACATTGAACTTGTTCTGATGATTAATAAATACGACTCAGTACGCTTCTAAGATGAGTACAAAAAATAAATATTCTTGCATACATATTTTTCAGACAAAGGAAATTTGGTTTTTGTCTCTGTGTATGAATTGTGCAGTGAATTATCCACTATGACAATTCTTAGGTACATATGCTTGGCATAATTTCTTGGCTTCCATCCCAGGGCTGCATACAGTTGCTCCATGAGGACATACAACGCTTGCTGCCATAGCCAGCTGCAGATGTAGAAGGCTTTCCCTTGCTAAAGAAAGAGTAGATGGAAAAGTCCTTTTGTTTTATTAAAGAGGCATGTGTGCATGATACTTTAACTAAAGATGATCTTTTCGCAATCTTTTGGAAGTAATCTGAAATAATTGAGCTAATTATGTGTTTCCTTTTGTTTATCAGGAGACAGCAATGCAAGACAAGATTTTCATGATTGAAACGTTGTCCTATACTCCTATGTCAACATAACTTTATGTGTCCTGAATCCTGATGATTCTTAATAATGTATTTTGACATATCAGCCGTTGACAGTAGTGATGACTACATAATGTGTAGTGTCAACAAACGAAATTTAATTTAAGAAAAAAAGATGAAGCTTAAGTTTAGTTACCTAGCATCCTTGTTACTTTTTTCCCTTGAGCGCGCAAGAGAGCAGTGTATCATTATATTGGAAAGAAAATGGGGAAGAGCCCTTACGAAACACATTCACACCACTCACACCAATTTGGAGAGTATAAATAAGCAATCCATATCAAAGTTTTACTATATTACATTATTTAATTTATAAGTAAAAACTTACATACAGACTCATCAATAGTGCAGTGGCCACATTTTCTTCAGATAAGTAGTTTGGATGGGAAATTCTATCATATACTTGTGCATCATTTTCCTCACATAGCCAGCTACCTTTCTATTATGAATAATAAAATTCTGATCTAAAAATTAGCGTCAGTGAGCTACTATGGTATCGTTGAGAACATCTTACTAGCTAGTTGTTCATATGATGGCACTTTGTACCAGAAATCTTAAATTTGATAAAGTAATAACGGGAAATATGAATCCTCAACCTAGACTCAATTCCATTATAGTCATCATCCAAATGTTGCAACAGTCACAAACTACTATAAGAGGTGTTTAATAACCTACAATAGCTTCAGAATGTTCTTAAAATTCATGAATTTTAGTATGCATGTCCCACCCCCTTCTTGATGCCTTAACTTATCTGCATCACACATGACAGATTGAGCACTGCTAATTAACATGCATATCCTCTATGGACAAAGGAAGAAGCATGGTGAAATCACATAGGGCCCGCTCTTGTCTCCTTAGCGCGCATTGCTGACGCTAGCACTTGCAGCCTTCGCCCATCTGAGATAAGCGTTATCACAATCGCCAGTCCATACGTACAGCCCTGTCTGGCATAACTACCATAGTTTAAATATTGTTTTTACTTGCCTATAGACACATTTTGTTTGTTATGTATATTTCAATGAAATGTATACTTTCCTGAAAACATGTATATATGCTGCTACCTTAACAACACTCTCGATACACCTGTAGAAGGTTTTAAACCAAACTGTATCCAAGTAACTGAAGGTACACATTGCATCTAAATTGGATCGGACGACCTTATTTAAGCGTTGTGTGTCAGGATGTTGAAGGATGAGTAAAAAAGATAGATTTAGTGTTCCTGTGTTATAATCCCAGTTGGCAGGTGTCTCATATATCTATGTTGCAATGATTTTTGCAAATTAGTATATTAAAGGTCTTCAGTCGTTAGATAGCAACTAGTTGGACTGTGACCCCAATCCATTACCCCCCAATGCTGCATTAAAAGTGCACTCCATTAGCCAAAAATTTTCCAAAAGAGTGTACATGAGAGGTACTGCAGGGGTCCTAGTATTTTACCTGGGATATTTGTGATCTATGCGCTTTTCCAGCCAAAATTATCTTGTTAGGCAAGGCTACCTTTAGGCTGTTTTCTTGCAAACGTTTGGGATATCTATCCACACCCTTTTTATGATGTAATTTTTCTTTCATATCTTGAGACGACACCCTTCTTTATCTTCTTAGTTAGTGTCCTGTGATGCATGCGTCCTATGTTAATTATATATTCTTTGAACAATTTTCATGTACTTGAACATATGGGCGATACAATATCTGATATATCCGTTGGCAATTTTACTTCCAAAGAGATTAAAGATTGAACATTATATAGCGCAAAAAGTGATGTGGCCTGCTGTCACATCCAATTTTAAGGGTAAAATGGGATGCAAAATCTTATGTGCGTCCAGAGATCAGTCACACAAATAAGCTGACAAATTATAAATAGTATCATCACAAGTGTTTATTAGATCACGAATAATAAGACAAAGTCTTCACATAAATGTAGCGGAAGTTTAACAAAAAATCTCTCGCGGAAGCTCCATATCACAGGGACATCAACTAGTTGACCACAAGTCTAGTATTCCTCAAGAAAGTCATCATTACCATAGCCATTTGTTACCCATCCGGGATTTTTATCCAAATAATGAAAATAAACAAGTGTAAGTACACGTCGTACTCAACAAGTGTAACATAGGGTTCATGAGGCTCAGAAGGCTTGGCACAGGTTTAATAGCATTCAACTTTTAATTGTCACAATTTTAGCATAAGAGTAGCAACAAGTTGTTTCAATCCTAAAGTAAAACACATGATCAATGTAAGCATGAATAATGAATAGCATAAACGGATAATTCTTAGTGATCATCTATTCCGTAAATGTTCCAAGGCCGCTCGTGACCGTGAACACAACTGATATATCAGTTTTACACTCTGCAGAGGTTGTACACTTTCACTATGAGTCCTGATACCCATATGCCTGGGTTAATTACTCCCAAAACACTTCCAAGGTGAGCAGGTAGGGTTCACTATCAAGCCTTTTAAAGGTTCGTCTAACAAGTTAGGGCCATTAGATTCACTCGGCAAATAGATGTAGAGCCCCCCTTCTCGATGGCACATTAACATGTAGCCTATACACATGGGGACAGAGGCCGCACTATACCCAATTCGATAAGCCATTCTTACGCCAATAAAGGTAACCTCTTACAAGCTAGAAAAAGTCCTCATACTGAGCTAAAGCCAGAGCCATGTAGCCCTCATAGCTGTACTATATGTCCCAGATGATCACTTATAGATAAGTCCTTAGGGAGAGGAATCTGAAGCATTTAGAAAGTAGCTAAATACTCCAGCCCCCTGTGTCTAAGTTGCTAAAAAGTCATGTTTTAACGTTTATTGCATATACCATTAGTCAAGTTATAAGATCATGGTTTAATTGAGCACTAGCAAAGCTACCCAATGCATATCCCATAGGAGACAAGGTATAAGTTTAATTCTAAGGAATCCCTATCAAGGTGACACTTTGCAAACATGAATTGAATGTATTAAAGTTGATAGGCAACAAGGATAATCCCATGCTATACTTGCCTTGAACAAAGTGCTCCCGCTGTTTCTGCTCATCAAAGTAGTACTCTTGATCACCCACGAATTGCTCACCGTCTATACTCGATAATCACAACAACATACAAGCATCTAGAAGCAATTATGCATAGTAAACAAAAGCTATAGATTAGAACAGTACATCAACAGCATAAAATCAAGATGAAAAGTTTGTAAAGTGAATCTATGTCTCGTTACGAACACACAGACGTGAAGATCACAAAAATCGGAGCTAAAACGAAGAAGTTATGAATTAAACAAGATTTCCATAAATAAAATAATAGGTTAAATCTAACCTTGAATTTTAAAAGTTAAAAACATACCTAACAGTAGTATGAACATGTAGATTATGGAATTACAAACCTAACGCAAGTTGAACGGATCAAATCGGAGTTAAAACAAAGATTTTATGGCCTACAGAATGTAGTGGCAATTTTGTAAAAAGAGGGAACTTAATTTTCAAATTTAAATAAATAAAATCAGATTTTAAACCGAGCCAGGGACTGCGGGCAAGAAAACAAAGAAATACAGAGGTTCTTTAGAATAAATGCAAGGACGGTGGGTTGAGATCCAAATAATTATAAGTGCCTTTTTGCAAAACGCAGGTGAAGGGGTATCTTAAGATCTGGACCATTGGATCGGAATCGGAAGGCACAGATCATATTAGAGGAGAAGAGAGAGAACGCGGTCACCAGAACAGGACCGGGCATGGTGGATCTCCTTGGACGACAACGAAGTGCTCACCAGCATTCCCGGTTTAGGGCCTATGGGCCACCATTTGGAGAACCAAGGGCACGAGGAGAGAGAGAAGATGACGGCGGACTCACCGAAGGGCTTTTCATGAACGAAGGCGGGACTGCGGCGGCGTAGGGCTCGATGAAGCGGACATCGATGATAGTGACTTGAGCTGCTAGGGTTTTGCGGTGGTTGGAGCAAAAATGAGGGCGACGGCTAGTGCTTTAGGGTTTTGTGACGACGTCGCAGTGCGGGACGTCTTATATGAGGGCCAGAGGCGTGGGGGCGCACGCCATCCGAACGAATCCGCGTGGAAGCGAACTCCCAGTCGAAGTTGAGTCCGACCTGGACTCGTGCTGGAGGAGGGAGACGAGTGACCGCTGGGACCATCGTGTTGATGACTGAAGGGCGTGGGCCCGGCCATCAGCGGAACAAAGGGGGAAAGGGGAGAGGTGGCTGCGCTGGGCTGCTGGCTGCTAGTTGCTGGGCCAAGCTAAATGGGCCACTACAGGAGGGAGAGTAGGCCGCACGGGAAGGCAGGCCGAGCTAGGCTACGGCGGGCCAAAATCTGTGAAATCCTTTTCTATTTTCTTAACTAATTTTCCAAACAAATTTTGAATACAAATTCAAATTGGTTTGAAATTTGATTTCAAACCACACAATACAAAAATAATATGTAGTAGCATGAATCCAAACCTTATATTTGATTTTAATTTGGTAAAATTTATTATTTTTTCTAAATTTAAATGCTCCCAAAATGCATAATTAAATTATTTTCTCCTATATTTAAAACCATGTAAATTTTAGGGTGTTACAATTCTACACCCCCTTAAAATGAATCTCGTCCTCGAGATTCGAACGATGCTTACTAAAAAAAGCTATGGGTATATTTTTCTTGGATCCTCTTCTCTTTCCCAAGTAGCCTCATCATCTGTATTCCACTAAACCTTACACATCTTTATAACTCGGCTCCTTGTAACCCTTTCTGCTGTCTCCAAAATCTTTACCAGGAATTCCTCATATGTAAGATCTTCCTTAACTATAAGCTCCTCTAACGGTATCTGCTCCTCAGGTACACGCAAACACTTCTTTAATTGAGACACATGGAACATATCGTGTACACCTGACAAACTCTCAGGCAATTCCAACTAATAAGCTACTTCTCATGTCTCTCTAAAATCTTGAAAGGCCCAATATACCTTGGTGCTAACTTTCCCTTCATGTTAAATCTTCTCACACTCCTCATTGGTGATACTTTTAAGTAAGCATAATCCCCTATTTTGAAAACCAATTCTCTCCTCCGAGTGTCAGCATAACTCTTCTGTCGAGATTGCGCCACTCTCAAGTTATCTTTAATCATCCTTACTTGCTCTTCTATGTCTCTTAAAATATCCGGTCCAAACACTTGAGTTTCTCCCGTTTGATTCCAAAACAACAGGGTTCTACACTTTCATCCATACAAAGCTTCAAAAGGTGCCATATTGAGACTCTTCTAATAACTGTTGTTGTACGAGAACTCTGGATAAGGCAAACTCTTGTCCCAATTTGTACCATACTGCAATGCATAAGCTCTCAACATATCCTCTAATATCTAATTAATCCTCTCAGTTTGTCCATCTGTCCGAGGATGATACGCTGTACTAAAATTCAACTTTGTTCCCAATGAACTATGTACTTGTTGCCAAAAATAAGATGTAAATTGAGTACCCTAATCAGACACAATTCTCTTAGGAACTCCATGTAGACATACTATCCGTTCCATATATAATGCAACCAATTAGGGTCCAGTATAGGTAGTCTTGACCGGTAAGAAGTGAGCAACTTTAGTTAATCGATCCACTATCACCTAAATTGAATCATAACCTCTCTAAGTGCATGGTAACCCAACAATGAAATCCATACTGACTTCTTCCCACTTCCACTCAGGTATTTTCATTGGTTGTAATAATCCTACAGGCCTTTGATGTTTAGCTTTGACTCTCTAACATGTATCACATAGAGCAACATATTTCACAACATCTCTCTTCTGTCCGTACCACCAATACTTCTCCTTCAGATCCAAGTACATCTTGGTACTTCTAGGATGAATAGAGTAAGCAGACTCATGTGCCTCACGAAGAATCGCATCTCGTATAGCCTTATTCTCAAGCACACATAGTCTTTTCCCAAACCACAGAGTTCCATTATCATCCATACGGAAACCTAGTGCCTTGCCAATCACTATGTTCTACGCTATCTCTTTCAACTTCGCATCCTGTAACTAGCCCTTACGTATTTCTTGCTCCAGTGTGTGTTCTATCACCAACTCCACTACATTAGTGACAAAGCCCAAGTTCAGTTGCTTAAATTCAGCACACAACTCACTTGACATAGGTGCCACTTGCTCCTCATTGGCATAACTCTTCCTGCTAATAGCATCAGCAACAATGTTCGCCTTTTCGGGATGATAGTGTACTTCCAGATCATAATCCTTAATCAACTCCAACCATCGATGTTGTCTCATATTCAGATCCGTCTGAGTGAAAATGTACTTTAGACTCTTATGATCAGTATAGATGTCACTCATTTGTCCGATAAGATAGTGCCTCCATATTTTCAAAGCATGAACCACTGCTGCTAACTCCAAATCAAGAGTAGGATAGTTTAGCTCATGCTTTCTCAACTGTCGAGATGCATAGGCACTACTCTTCCTTCTTGCATAAGAACACATCCAAGACCTTGACGGGATGCATCACAATAGATAGAAAAGTTCTTGCTCAAATATGGCAAAACCAATACTGGGGTTGTAGTCAACCTCTTCTCAATTCTTCAAAGTTATCCTAGCACTTTTCTGACCACACAAACTTAATATTTTTCTCCAACAAAGCTGTCATAGGCTTAGCAAGTTTAGAGAAACCTTCTATGAATCTTCTTTAGTATCCAACCAATCCTAAGAAACTATGAATCTCTCCCACATCGGTTGGTGGTTTCCAGTCCAACACATCTCTCACCTTGCTTGGATTTACTGCTATTCCACCATTAGAGACAACATGACCTTGGAAAGAAACTTTCTTCAACCAAAACTCACACTTGCTTCGCTTAGCATACAACTTGTGTTCCCTGAGCTTCTACAAGACCAACTTTAGATGTTCAGCATGCTCTTCTTCCATTTTGGAGAATACCAATATATCATTGATAAATACGACCACAAACTTATTTAAAAACTCCATGAACACCTTATTCATCAAGTACATAAAGTATGCAGGTGCATTGGTCAAACCAAAGGACATAATGGTGTATTCATACAAATCATACCTCGTGGTAAAAGCCATCTTGGGTATGTCAGTTGCGTGAATCATCAACTGATGATAACCAGAACAGAGATCAATCTTAGAGAAAACATAAGCACCTCTCAACTGATCAAACAAGTCATCAATTCTAGGCAACGGATACTTGTTCTTGATAGTAAACTCATTTAGGGACTGATAATCCACACACATCCTCTAAGTACCATCCTTCTTGTCAACAAATATAATTGGTGCTCCCCAAGGTGATGAACTAGGATGAATGAAACCTTTCTCCTATAACTCCTTTATTTGTTTCTTAAGTTCCTCTAATTCATTAATCCCCATTCTATATGGACGCTTAGCTATAGTTTAGTTCTAGGTAATAATTCAATAATAAACTCAATGTCATAGTTAGGTGGCATACCTGGCAAGTCATCGGGAAACACATCTAGAACCTCATCCACTACTGGGTCCTCCTTGTTGACGCGATCATCAAGCTAGTTCACTGTGGCTGTCGGTTGTGCTTGTACTACAACATCGACACTGATTCTATCCCCATTTGGTGTGGTCACAACAACTACCTTCTCTTGACACTGAATGACTGCCCGGTTTTGCTTCATCTAGTCCATACCTAGAATCACATCAATGCTAGATGTTCTCAACACAATAGGGCTCACTTTGAACTCTACCCCCTTAAGGATAGACTAGTCGGAAGACAACGATAAGAAGCTTGCAGACTACCTCCTGGTGAGTTTACTAATATGGGATTTTGCATGGCACATAAGGGTATGCTATGTGTTCTAACAAAT
The DNA here is from genome assembly GCF_019320115.1 of Miscanthus floridulus. Classification (NCBI taxonomy): domain Eukaryota; kingdom Viridiplantae; phylum Streptophyta; class Magnoliopsida; order Poales; family Poaceae; genus Miscanthus; species Miscanthus floridulus. The sequence continues at coordinate 73,198,949 of NC_089588.1, forward strand.
GCTTGTGATATGAAAGAATGCGAAGCTCTAGAATAAAAAAGAACAGTGGCAGGAGTTGAGTAACAGTGGCAGGAGTTGAGTTGATATCAAACATACCAAGCATGACTTTTGGTTTCGCAAGTGTCATCTTTGTAGACACATGATTCACCTTTTCCTGTGTTGGGTGCTGGCTTCTGATAGCTATTTTGCCTCTGTGGGGTCTGCTGGTTTGGCTTCTCAGGGCAATTATAAGATAGGTGACCCTCTTTACCATAGTGGAAACACTTGTTGGGAGTGCTAGGGGTACTGGTCTTCATGGGAGTGTTGTTAGGCACTCCCTGTCGTGGTGTCTGCTGGCCACTTTACTGTTGGGGACATTGATTGCCATTCTGCTGCTGGTACGATGGGCGTTGCTGGCTCGGGTTGCGCTGAGGGTACTGACCATGATTCCCCCTGATAGGGTGGTCCTTGGTACCTCTGCTAGAAGGCTTGCTGAGGATTGGTGAGCAGACGAGTATTACTTCCAGAGGCCTATCCCTGAAGCCTCCTCTTCTTAGCCTCCATCTCTTTGCGCTTATTATCAATAACAATGGCGCGATTCACCAGCATCTAGAAATTGGGGTATGTATTGGACATAAGCTAGAGTTGCAGACCGTCATACAGACCCTTGAGAAAGCGACATTGCTTATCAGCATCATCAGCCACCTCATTCGGAGCATAACGTGACAACTGAGCAAATTTGTCATGATACTCAGCCAAAGACATAGATCCCTATTTTGGAGCTCTGAACTCCTCCTGCTTGAGCCCTATCAATACTTTAGATATGTGGTAGGATCTGAAATTCTCTCTAAATTCCTACCAGGTGATAGGAGGAGCATTGGCGAGACGTCCATACTCGAATGCCTCACACTAGTCTTGAGCTTCTCCCTAGAGTTGTCCTGATGTGTACAACACCTTCTGCTAGTCATCGCACTATGCTATGTTTAGTTGCTTTTCCACTGCACGAAGCTAATCATCTGCTTCTAGTGGATCAGTGGCATGATAAAACACCAGGGGACGGCCCTTCAAGAATTCACCATGCTTGTCACGTGGTGCTGCACCAATTGGTTGATTCTACTGATTCTGCACCAGAGCTTGCATAAGCTATGTCTGCACTGCCAGAAGTTGCTCAATTATCGGTGGTGGTGGTGGTGGTGGTGGATGTGGGGGAACACCTCCATGACCTTGGTCTCTTCCTCTTCCAGACATCTGACATACAATTTAGAGATTTCCATGTTATATGCACTTATAGAGATACAAAATAGATTCTGAAAACTTTCTGGACGAGTTCCAACATTAGCATCTCGGTAAAACAGTCATATCTCGAGTTCCAGAAATCCAAAAGAGGCGTCCTTTACATGGTTCAAAAGCTGAAGAAATTATCTGCAACTTTTTATTCAGACCACATGCCCAGATTCTGTCGATAGGTTACTAAAAAATTGGACACAACTGAAACTGTTCCAGATTCTAGACTGCGCAGAAACTTCAACTTGGAACAGCTATATCTCAGAAACCAGATCAGTTAAATGGGTGATTCCTGAGGCATTAGAAAGATACTTAAGTCTAGTTGCTCCCATAAAAAATTCATAATTTTTGGTTGAGTAGATTTAGATTGGCATTGAGATAAGGGCAGACTGCTCCGAAAAACAGATTTCAAGAGAACAAGATGTACCAAACCCAACTATTCATTTATTGACTCAAACTTTAATATCCTTAACTATGGAACTTGCAGACATGCCCACAAAGATCCAACACTCATTACAAAAATCCAACTCACACATAAACATAATAATAATCCAACTAGGCACACCAAAGTTCACACCGCACTACTAGACACGACTTGACTCAACTTGACCCATGCTACTAACATCTTATTACATAGAAGGGACTCCAACACTTATGGGAGAAATTCATGGGGAAGCTTCTCATAGATCCTTGGTAGGTTGAGACACACCCTATGCTCATCTATCACTTGTCGGTATCTGTGGGGTGTATGACCCCGAATACCCATGGCAGACCACATGGGCTGCGCCCCTAGGGGTGGCCCATCCCACAAGAAGAAGCCTTGCGGGGCACGACTCTGCTCGGCGTCTTCCGCAAGACATTGGGAAGATATCCTAAAGATACTACGAGATCTGTTAGGATATGTATGATCCCAAGATTCCTGTAATCAGTTATTACTTTCTGGTTATCTCTCAGATCTAACCGACTTATAACCCTACCTCCCGGACTATATAAGGCGGGCAGGGACCCCTCTAAAATCACGGCATATCATACGATAGCTAATACAAACCAACAGACCACAGGAGTAGGGTATTACGTCATACTGACGGCCTAAACCTGACTAACTCATGTGTCTATGTTGCCTTCTTGTTCTTGGTCTCGCGCTCCTCTGCCGATCAATCTACCTTCGTGGGATACCCCTTGGAGGACTGCCGATGATATTTTGTCGATAGTTGGCACGCCAGGTAGGGGTGTGCGTGTTGTTTCCTTGTCGAATAAGATGGCATTTTTCGTAGGCTCTTCATCCCTTTCGCAGCTTGGCCAGATCTTCACGGTCGGATCCATCTCATGGGTCATCAATGCTGACGGAGTTGGAGAGCTCCTCGAGCCGGGGTAGATCGTTTCTGCATCGGCCACCCCCGCACCTACAACTGCAGATCTGATCTCGGAGCTGATTCCGAGGTCTCCTTCGGTGATGACTCGCCGTCCGCTTCCTCGCTACCAGAAGAGGCAGATCAACAATGACGATCTGATCAAATCCATCGATTGGGTCGGACTGAAGCTCGCCGATTGTCTCTCTGTCGCTGAATCGGCACTGGACACTCTGGTTCAACGTTGACCACCCTCCGATCTAGATCTATCGGAGGCTGCTCAAGAAACTACATGGGTTACGGCCCTACCCTTCAGATTCACCAACGCTGCCGCCGCTTACCAACACGCCCTAAGGGGCAAACTTGCTGACCAGGTCACCATCTAGCTTCCGCCAGCCGTCAACACGCTAGACTTAGGCCAAAGCCCCGAGGCGCACCTCCAGACCATCCCGAAAGAAACTCCGGGCTCCAAGTCTCAGGGCTCTATGGAGACCCTCGCCGAAACCTTCTCCGATCAATTTCTCCTTCCACCCTTACGGGTGGTGCGATCTTGAACGTCAGCATCGACAGCCCTCCTCGGAACGGCGAAACTGAGGAGGAGCGTGTTGCTCGGGAGAACCAGAACGTCAACCGTGCGCAGCGGTGAGAAAACAAGGCAGCCATCGCGAGGGCTGAGGCTGCTCAGAATAATCGGCTTGATTCTCAAGGAAGACCGCTCCCGCTCCACCGTGGCCTCGACGAAGAATTTCTCCACGTTGACGGCCACGACGTATTCAAGACTCCAAGCGCCAATTTGGCAGTAGCCGCCAACGAGCTCGCTCATTTCCCTCAAACGCCCGAGCTCGCCAAGATCGCCGCCATGCTTAAAGTGGCTCACTGTCAGGTCAATGAGATTCACGAGGATCAGAGACCTTCGTGCTCTACGATCATGATTCACCGATCAGCTGTGCTGAGATCCAATCATCGCCCCAGTCAAAGCCATTTCACTGACCAGTTGCTACCTCTCTAGGGGGGACCCAGGGGGCATCGCGCCGAACACCATCGCCAGCATGACCAGGAGGTCGAACAGGATGCTAGAGTACATCTCAACAACTTCCGGGGTGCGCGATGGCGTATCGAGCAACGTCGCTTTGGTCTCCATGAAGACAAAGTGCGTCGCTGCCAGGATTACAAAAAGGAGTATGGCAACCCGAACTCAGCCCTCGAGCCTATCCCCGACCACAATGCCATAGATGATGGTGTCGACAACCCTAAGGGGACTCCAGCTTTCACAAGGGCACTCCGAACGCTTCGGTGGCCCCATGGTTTTAAGATCACCGGGGTTGAGCCCTATGAAGGAAGAATGAACCCGACTCAGTGGCTACAGGCTTACGCCACTGCTGTCTGCATCGCAGGAGGAGACACCAGCATCATGGCAAATTATCTCCCCATCATGCTCATGCCACCCGCCATGAGCTGGTTTACTAGCCTTGCGCCGGACTCCATCAGGTCATGGGAAGAGCTAAAGAAAGTCTTCACCGACAACTATATGGCCACGTGTACTCGACCCAGCATGAAGCATGATCTTAGCCGCATCAACCAGAAGCCATCCGAGCTCCTCCATAGCTACATCCGGCGTTTCTCTAAGATGAGGAACTCTATTCCCAATATCACAGAAGCTGAAGTCATCACCGCCTTTATCCGAGGGCTCCACTATCGCGAGCTTCGCTCCAAATTCAACCGCAAGCCGCCCACCGGTATCGGCAAAATGATAACTACCGCCAACCAGTACGCCGACACCGAGGAAGCCGAGGTGTGCTTCAACGAGGATGCAGGCACTCAGCGCCCGCCTCACCGCTATGAGGATCACCCTGACGACCGACGTCACAGTGACCGCCGCCCCAACAACCGCAGCTACCATCGCGATAGCGGCTGTGATCGAACAGGAGGACACAGGCCTGGCCAAAATCACCGCTGCCGGCTAGAACACATCATCACCGCCGTTAGTCAACCTCGCGCCAAGCGTAACTATGACGAACAATACCAAAAGATCCTCAATGGCCCGTGCCCTCTTCACAAGAACGCCAAACACAAGATGAATGACTGCATTGGTCTAGCTAGGGAATTCTAGGACAAGAGGGTCCATGACGACGCCAACGATGGAGCCAGAGGTCACCAACCACCTAGGGGCAATAACAACGCCTTTTAGGACCACGATAAGGTGGTCACCACCATCTTTGGGGGCCTCGCCTCCACTTAGAGTAGAAGGGAATAGAAGCTCGCCGCCCGACGAGTGCTCGCCGTCACTTCAGAGGAAACTACCGCCGACGCCAGCTATCGCCCATGGTCCGAGGTCCCCATCACCTTCAGTAGGGCCAACCAGTGGGCAGACATACCCTACATAGGGCGTTTCCCCCTTGTCCTCGACGCAACCGTCCAGAAGGTGCTCTTTAGAAAAGTCCTTGTTGACGATGGCAGTGCTTTGAACCTACTCTTCATCGGGGGCCCTAAGGGAGTTGGGCCTCGCGATATTAGATCTCACACCCTCAGACTCCTCCTTCTGGGGTGTGGTACCTAGAAGGGCATCCAGACCACTTGGAGAGATCACTCTACCAGTACAGTTTAGCATAGCAAGCAACTACCGTGTCGAGCATATCAACTTCTACGTCGCCGACTTCGACACTGCCTACCACGCCATACTTGGCCGGCCAGCTCTAGCCAAATTCATGGCCGTACCACACTACGCATATCTGGTGTTGAAGATGCCTTCGCCTGTAGGAGTCCTAGCACTACGGGCCAACCTCTCCGTTGCCTACGCCCGTGAGATAGAGAGTCTCGCTCTTGCCAAAGCCACCGACCTCTCCATCCAGATGGCTAGCATGGTCGCCGAAGCCAAGATAGCACCCCGCTGATGACATGGAGATTCTAGAGCTAGAGCTTCCCCACGCCTCTGCCAAGTCCAAGGAAATCAAGGAGGTCGGCCTTGGCCTCGATGATGCCTCCAAGACCGTGAAGATTGGGGCTCACCTCGACCCCAAATAGGAAAGCGCGCTCGTCTCCTTCCTATGTGCCAACGACAATGTGTTTGCTTGGAAACCTACAAACATGCTAGGGGTACCATGGGAGAAGATCGAGCACTCCTTGAATGTCTCGCCGACCACCAAACCGATCAAGTAGAAACTCCACCGATTCACACCAGACAAGAAGGAGGCTATTAGGGTAGGAATAAAATGGCTCTTAGCTGCTGGGATTATAAAAGAAGTGTATCATCCAGATTGGTTAGCAAACCCTGTTCTCGTTCAAAAAAAGAATAAAGAATGGAGAATGTGCGTTGATTATATTGATCTTAACAAACACTACCCTAAAGACCCCTTCGGCTTGCCTCGGATAGACAAGGTTGTAGACTCTACCACCGGCTGCAAACTACTCCAGCTATCATTAGATCTCCCTCAAGGAAGAAGACCAGATAAAGACGTCGTTCATTACACCTTTCAGTGCATACTGCTACAAAACTATGTCCTTTGGACTCAAGAACGCTGGGGCTACCTATCAAAGGGCCATCCAGATGTGCCTCGACCAACAAATTGGCCGCAACATCGAAGCCTACATCGATGATGTGGTCGTCAAGACCAAGACAACCAACAACCTTATTGCCGATCTCGAAGAAACCTTCGCCAACCTAAACAAGTACCGATGGAAGCTGAACCCTTCAAAGTGCATCTTTGGAGTTCCATCCGGTATACTGCTGGGTTACATCGTCAGTGCTCGAGGCATCGAGCCTAATCCTGACAAGGTCTCCGCCATCACCAATATGAAATGGCCAACATGCGTCAAGGATATACAGAAGCTTACAGGTTGCATGGCTGCTTTAAGCCGCTTCATATCACGCCTCGATGAAAAAGGGTTACCTTTCTTCAAGCTCCTCAAGGCTTTCGAGTGCTTTTCCTGGTTAGAGGAGGCAAACTCAGCTTTCGAGCAGCTCAAGTTGTTCTTAACAAAGCCGCCGATCATGACAGTGCCAAGGCCAGATGAGACTCTGCTAATATACATCGCCGCCACTTGTCGCATCATGAGCACAACTATTGTCGTCGAACGCGAAGAGGCCGGGCATGCTTATAAAGTACAACGTCTGGTTTACTTCATCAGCGAGGTAGTTAATGAGCCCAAAACTCATTACCCTCAGGTACAAAAGCTGCTATACGCCATTCTTATTACATCGCACAAACTCCGACACTACTTCAAATACTACAAGATCGTCGTGGTCACTGAGTTCCCTCTGGGGGACATTCTCCGCAACAAAGAGGCCAATGGCCGTATGATTAAATGGGCTATTGAGCTCGGCACCTATTCCATCGAATTCAGAAGCAGACCTACCATTAAGTCATAGGCGCTCGCTGACTTCGTCGCTAAATGGACCGAGATCCAAGAGCCCATCACCGCTGCTTGCCCTGAACACTGGGTGATGTACTTCAATGGTGCCCTTAACATCAATGGTGTTGGTGCAGGCATTCTGTTCATTACGCTGACAAAGGATAATCTACATTATGTTCTCCGGATACACTTCCCAGCCTCCAACAACGCCATGAAATACGAAGCATGTCTCCATGGTCTTCGTATAGCCATCGATCTTGGCGTCAAACGCCTCATGGTGTACGGGGACTCCGCGCTGGTTATCAACCAACTCAACAAAGATTGGTCCTATTCCAGCGAGAAGATGCATGCTTACTGTGCTAAAATCAAAAAGCTTGAAGAAAAATTCTACGGCATCGAGTATCACCACGTGGTACATGATCAAAATCAACTTGCCGACCACTTATCCAAGCTAGGTTCTTCTCGCGCCGCGATCCCACCGAGGGTCTTCGTTCAAGATCTCCTGACGCCATCCATCAAAGAAGATAAGGAAGTCGAAGAAGTTCCCCCTGTCGAGTAGTTGGTACTTGCGGTACCTTCGCCGGTCGCCGATTGGAGGGAGCAATTCATCAAGTACCTCACCAGCGCCAAGGTACCCACAGACAAGACTGAAACTGAATGCCTAGTTCATTGAAGCAAGCTTTACATGCTGGTGGACGACAGCTTGATGGGGAAAAGTGCCAAGGAAGGGATACTATAGAAATGCATCACCCAAGAGGAGGAAGTGAAGCTACTTCTCGAAATTCACTCTGGTTCCTACGGTAACCATGCGGCCTTGAGAACACTCGTCGACAAGGCTTTCTGAGCTGGGTTTTATTGGCCCACAGCCATCACTGATGCAGAAGATCTCATCCGATGTTGTGAAGGATGCCAATTCTTCGCTAAGCAAATACATGTGTTGGTGCAAGAGCTGCAAACCATCCCAGCTTCCTAGCCCTTTGTGTGTTGGGGACTGGACATGATCGGGCCTTTCAAGCCAGCACCAGGTGGTTTCTAGTATGTATATGTCGTCATTGACAAGTTCTCCAAGTGGATTGAATATAAACCACTCGTCTTGGCTACTGCAAAGAAGGCAGTTGAGCTCTTCGAAGATATCATCCACAGATTTGGTCTACCAAACAGCATAATCATCGATCTTGGAACTACATTTACTGGCCATCACTTCTGGGACTTTTGCGAAGACCATTGCATCTCCATCAAATATGTCTTTGTTGCCCATCCATGAGCCAACGGTCAGGTCAAACGGGAGAATGGTATGATCCTTGATGCCCTAAAAAAGCGACTATATCAGAAAGAAGAAAGGCACCCGGGTAGATGGCTCAAGGAGCTTCCAGCTATAGTCTGGGTACTGCGTACTCAAGCTAGTCACAACACCGGCGTGACTCCATACTTTTTGGTCTATGGCTCAGAAGCCATACTACCATCGGACGTTACTTTTCGAGCACCTAGAGTGGAAAACTATGATGAAGAGCAGGCCGACGCTATTCGGTCTAAGGACGTCGATAGGGCCGAGGAAGAATGCCTAATCACCTACGTCTGTATAGCTAAATATCTAGAAGGCTTGCGGAGGTACTACAACCGAAATGTCAAAGGTCATTCATTTGCTGTCGGCGATCTCGTTCTCCGCAGAAAACAAAAAACTGAAGGGTTGCACAAGCTCTCTTCCCCTTGGGAAGGGCCTTATGTCATCAAAGAGGTTACTCAACCAGGTTCTTATCGACTAAGTGACTTAGAAGGAGTCGATGTTCCCAACTCATGGCACATCGAACACCTTACACATTTTTATCCTTGAAAAACTCCAGATATGTACTCTATAATTTTATTCAGTAAAGTTTTTGGTCTCCATAACTTGTCTCTGTTTTGTCTCTATTGTGGTTTAACACCCACTTGTGGTCACCAAGCTATATGGTACTTCATGACAAACTCCAATACGTAATCACCGTAACTGCGCCTAACACGTTTTCTCCAAATCGCCGAACATTTTTTCTCCACAATCGCCGAACACGATTTCTCTAAATCGCCGAGCACGTTTTCTCCAAATCGCCAAACATTTTTTGATTGGAGAGCAACATTCTTTCTTTTCTGTTCTCTTCGAAGATGACCTAGTCTCCGATCTCTCAATACACATGCTACGGGCTTCGCGCTCTGCGTTATGGGTGGTCGGCTACTGTCCCTTGGCCACACCTATTTTTCCCACATGTCTACGGGCTCCGTGCTCGATGTTATGGACTATGGGTCAGCCAAGGCCGAGAGTTCAACATAGAATACATTGCTCGGACGCCGCTTATGTTGCCTTTATCTCCAAGTTCGTATAACAACTGCCGAGAAGCACACGTTCCACGCTGTTTTTATGGAAAAGACCTAGTCACCGATTTTCCCTACACGTACCACGGGCTCTGCGCTCTGCGTCATGGGTGGTCGGCTACGGTTCCTGGGTCACGTCTGTTACTCCTACATGTGCACGGGCTCCGCGCTCGATGTTAAGGACTATGGGCTGGCCAAGGCCATAGGGATCAGTAGCAGACCAACTGTTCGGATGTTATTTGAACTACGCATAAGGTTTGAAACTGCGAAGATTTTTTCGCCGAACTACAAGCAAACTGCATATATTACATATACATGCACCTTATAGCATTTATTTGATGAATAATTGTTTCTTACGCTTTCATGCGTTCTAATTACACTGTCAAGCTTTTACAGATGATAATCTATGAGCTGATTACTGAGCTTCGCCGTTACCATCCATTTCACCAAATAGGTCTATATCGCCGGCCAGCATCTTCGCTGCATCCTCCACCTCATCCTCCAGCTGTTGTGTCCCTGTGTTGTCTAGTCCTTCGGCGAACCCACCCCCTATTGACTGAAGGTTGATGGTAGGGTAATGGGACCAAACAATCACAACGACTTGGGTAGCGACGGTCGTAATGGCATCACGGTTGAAGGTCTTGAAGTTCTCCCATGCTGCCTTGCACCTCTAGATTATGGTGTCGGGACGTTGACGCCCGCTGTCGTGCTGAGCGGCCGGTTTTAGATTGACGCAGTCAAGCACCGGCTTAATTGCGGTGATTAGAGCATCGAAGTTCTCCTTTTGGACCTTGGCCTCCTGCACCAGCACGTCGAACTGTGCTTTGGCTTTATGATGATAGCCTGCAAGCATTACAATGATCCATTATACAAGGAAGCTACTTCAATAGTAATTCCGACCAGGAGAAATTCACCTTTCAGCTCCTCAGCAAGTTTGTCCGCCCGCTCTTCTTCCTTTGCTCTCTCCTGGCGAAGTTGATTGACGGCCTGGCGCATCTGGCTGAGCTCAGCATCTTGCTCTACAAGCACAACAGTTGTTAACAAAAATGCAGCTATTTAGCAATACCAAAGTACATTCATTGATATACCGCACCTGCTTTCTGTTTGGATACACTGTTGAGTTGTTTGCTTTTCCTCTCCAACTGCTCGGAAGCACTTTTTAGTTGGTCGGAGACAGCGGCCAGCTGCTCGGACAGGCTCTGCACCTACTCGGACACAACCACCAGCTTTTCGGTAAGGACCCCCTTCTGGTATTCCAGGTCCCGCGCGTTCGACTCCACAAGGTCTCGTTTGTGTTGGGCCCTCTGGATATTCTTCTCTGAGAGGTTCCTGGCCTCTTTGAGTTTTTTGTTCTCCTCAGCAAGGGGCTCCATTCACTTTATCAGATGGCGGCGCTTCTCGGCAACTCAAGATATTTCCTGCAAAATGTATGCCAACATTATCGTTAACCAATTCCAATAAACAATAAGGACCTTTCCAGACGAAGTATTCACCTTGATCTATTTCATCACACAGGTAAGGGAAGTCTCCAGTCTCCTGAACTCCTTGGTGGTGTCCTCCTCTTTGACAATAACTATTTCATTGCTGCGCTTTCAGAGGATCCAGACTGCTTGGGGTCGAGGTTCATCACGCATGATCTCCTCCACCTTGTCCTCCTCCATTGCAGCCGGGGGGACCACCTAGGGGCTCGGTGGTCTGATAGCAGGTCCGACCACGCTCTCCGAAGTATCGGGGACTGCCATCTGCTCCTTTGGCGCCAAAAGCTTTTCCGCTCCTGATTCCACTATTGCCGAAGGTGCTGTCGCCGACTCGTTCGCCGTAGTAGGCAGTCGCTCGTGGCTACAAAGCCCACCAGGGGCAGCAATTGGCTCCCCCACATGCTCCCAAACACTCGGGGACTCTAGGATGTGGTCTACTAGCATCTCCACCGCTCCAGGGCTAGTTTATGGTTGTTGCTCAGTCTAAGCAGGCAGGGTTGGATCCATTGTTGGCTTTGCACTGTACCAAATCAGTTATTCAGTCACAATAGAAGTAAGGGAAATACAGCAAAGTAACATCAGCACAAGGACACTTACGGTTTGGTCTAACGGTTCAATTTCTTGAACCGACAGTGTCGGCATAAGCCTCCGGGCATAGCCGCGGGGTCGGCTCCTATGCTCGGTGGGGGAATTCTCGGCTCTTCCTCGGTCGGCCTTGGTTCTACCTGCTGCTCCGGGGCTGCTTCCGTTTGTTGCTCGGGGACCTCCGTTGCTCACCCCGAGGGGATTTCCGACGTCTACTGCGCAGCAATTCCCTCCGCTCGTTGCTCGGGGACTCTCCTTGTCAGAGCTTCATGGACTTCTTCGCCTACCTTGGTTTGTTCCTCCATGCGTGGGTTGCGTGGAGGCCCTTTCGTGCTCGAGGGAGGGTTCATGAGAATCTTGTCGTCGTCAGACCAATCAAACACCGTGGTTCTTCGTGTTCGATTGGTCTGGTCATCATCTAGAGAGATACCACCTAGTTTGCGGGGAGCAGTCACTGTTGTTTTCCTCTTCTTCTGGGCCAGCTCATCTGCCGCCGGCCTCTTCCCCCAGGTTTTCGCCGACACCAGGGGAGGACTCTTTGTTCGACCAGTATCCATTCCTCTAGATTCCAAGGAGACACCGATGGAGCTTTCTTCAATTTGAATTGGTCGTCGTGCATCCACTAAAGGCGGCCAATCGTTTCTCGGCACACCTGAGAAATACACCGCCTTGTCCTACGAATGGATCTTCACATGAGTAGGATTAGTTTACTGTTCGGTAGTATAAATAAACTTCTCAAAAACATATAGTCAGGATATTCACCTGAGGAGGCAGATTCTTGCAATTGAAGGGCTTTGTGTACCCTGACAACCTGAAGGAGGCTAGCGGCGTGAATAGCTCGGCAGTCCACTCTTCGATGCCATTCCTGGATAGTATTTCTAGCCTCTCTCGGGTACCGTCGGTCTCCCCTTTGAATTCAAAGCCTGGGTACGCCCTCTTTTTACAGGGTTGTATGTGGTGCACTATGAAACTCACCGCCATCAGTCAGTCATTGGTCTTCACACCCTTTATCAAGCCGAGGAGTTCATTCACTTGCTCCATGTCATCGTTGCTCGGCAGCTCCGACCAACTCCTCTAGCTTTCTAGGATGTGGTCAGCGTTACAACGAATCACTAGGTGGCTTTGTTTCATGTAGAACCATCTGGTGTTCCACCCCTTCAACGACGTGTTTAGCGGTATGGTAAGGTATTCACTTGTCATTCCATCCTGAAGCTAGAGATACACCCCACTGACCACCTTGGAACCAGCGCCGCCTCTCTTCTTTAGCCAGAATAGGTGACGGAAAAGATTGAAGTGGGGTAGGATTCCGAGGTTTGCCTCACAAAAGTGGATGAAGATTGAGATGTGCAAAATGGTATTGGGGTGGAGATTGCACAAAGTAACCCCCTAGAGCTCCAATAGATCCCTCAAAAATGGGTGAACAGGAAACCCTAACCCACGCCAGAAATAGTCTTCGAATACCACTGCTTCGTTAGTGTGAGGCGTGGGAAAGGACTCATTGAGAGCTGGCTGCCATTCGGCGGTCGCACGGTCGGGGAGAACACCGGCTTCCACCAATCGGTTCAGCTCAGCTTCTCCCATTTGTGACAGCACCCATTCCTTGTCGTGTCGAGCCACGGCGTCCACCTTCTTGGGACTCGTCTTCTTCGATTTCACAGCTCCTCTCTTCGGTGCCATCTCTCAGATGTGGCTAGGTTTTGGCGGCGGAGGCAAATGTGGTTGCGGATTCGGTGGCGCGAGAGATGAGGAGGAAGATGAAGTGGAAAAGGTGGGAACAGGGTCTACGGCGGCACTATTATATAGGATTTTACCCACCGTTCTGCATTCAAGGGTTTTTTGGGAACCGTTCCCGCGATCTGCGCCGCTCCGATTTCTCCGATGCGGCAAATGGGCCATTACCTGGGCTTCTGCGCAACCGTAGCCCATGTCGCTCATTTATCGCTGCCTTTAGTTGCTCCTCACCGAAATATTGTCAACTTCTCGACTATTTATTGAGGCGAAGTAACTGACACTATACATCCGTTACTCCATTTTTTTCTCCACGATTCGATTTCTCTGATAACTCCGCCTGCAGCTTGGGGACTGGTGGCCTGCTCTATTGGTCTTGGATTGTTTTCCTATTTCTAACCCTGGCACCACATGACTGCATCACCTACTATCAGGCTCGGGGACTAAGTGGGCACACTTCACCTTGTGGTGAATGTGCTTCGTCTCTTTTTGGGCCACGCCCAGGGACTGGGTACCTGCTCGGCTGGTTTTCTACTATTCTTCAAGTTTCTAACCCTGGCACCACATGACTACATCATCTACTGTTAGGCTCGGGGACTAAGTGGGCACACTTCACCTCACGATGAGTGGGCGGGATTTTTTCTCGAAAACTACATGCCTATAGAGGAAGATTGACTCCTACAGCTTTGTTCGGACTCTAAGTGGGCACACTTGGTCCACTACGGAGACATTTTTGATTCTAAACTTGAGCTCCTTACACCCTTATGGCAAGCCATACTTGGGTCACTCTGCTCGGCGATGGTTCACGGTGCTCGGCGATAGGTCACGTTGCTCGACGATAGGTCATGCTGCTCGGCAATGGTTCACACTGCTCTGTGAAGGTTCACGCTGCTCGGCAGTTCAGCATGGTGGTTGGACCATGAGCTTGACTGCTCGACGTTATTCGCACCTACTCGGACGAGCTCAAGATGACGTTGCACAACGGGTACAAGGTGCTCGGTGACTAGCTGTGGGGTGTACAACCCTAGATACCCACGGCAGACCACATGGGCTACGCCCCTAGGGGTGGCCCAGCCCATAAGAAGAAGCCTTGTGGGGCACGACTCTGTTCGGCACCTTCCGTAAGACATCGGAAAGATATCCTGAAGATACTACGAGATCTGTTAGGATATGTATGATCCCAAGATTCCTATAATCAGTTATTACTTTCCGGTTATCTCTCAGATCTAACCGACTTGTAACCCTACCTCCCAGACTATATAAGGCGGGCAGGGACCCTTTCTAAAATCACGGCATATCATACGATAGCTAATACAAACCAACAGACCATAGGAGTAGGGTATTATGTCATACTAACGGCCTAAACCTGACTAACTCGTGTGTCTCTGTTGTCTTCTTGTTCTTGATCCCGCGCTCCTCTACCGATCAATCTATCTTCGTGGGATACCCCTTGGAGGACTGACGACGATATTCTATCGACGGTATCTTTTAAGGGTCGCCATTTGTGCCTTTAACTGATCTTCCAGCCATCGATTCTTCTGTACTAATTCATAGGCATAGTGCACCATCACTTGAGTAGTGGGGTCCGTGCCTTTAAGGTCCATTATTGCCCAACCCAAGTCAGGGTGTTGGTGAGGGAGGAATCGATATTGGTCTTCCTTCATATCATCAAAACGACGACCACGGAGACCCATGCAGGCTACAGCGGCTACATCTTCTATGCTATCTTCCTTGGTGGCATAGTGAGTGTGATGCGTATAGTTCGAGTCCAGCTGGTATGCTTCCATCTGTTCATCCCTGATGGAGATGCACACCCTGGTCTTCCAATAAGTGTCCTCCAAAGGGTGCGTATGTTCGTTGCAGACGTACTAAATAGCTGCATCCCAATCAGCGTAGTAGGTGTAAAGAATTCCCATAAGTCGGTGGTGCAAGACAGAGGATTCACACCTCTGCTTGTACCAGACCTTCGTAGTCCATCCTAGGGGAGGGATAGGCTCATCCTCTTGAATGGTGTCCTCCTCCTCATCATCAGACAATGCAATGACCTCCACTTTGGGTTCTTCTTCTTCAGGCTCTTCTTGGAATGGCTCTAGCGTAGGTGCAGGTGTTGGTGAATCAACTTCTTGCTCTAGGGGTTCCTCATCCTCATGTGGCTCCATGGACTCATACAAGCCGCGAGGCTGGTAGTACCCTCTGGTGCTGAAGCGAGCGGTCTTATTAGCATGAGACATCTATAGAATTAGATTTAGTTAGATTAGAAACAATAATTTTCATAACAGAGTGAGGCAAAAGAAGCATAAAACATTAGCAAATAACAAGGGTGAGATGAGAAGCATGAAATGAGTGAAGCAAAAGAGGCTAAAATGACCATTGCTAACTTGGTTTGCGTCCTACAGTCAACACAGCTCTGATACCAATCTGTCACACCCAATTTTAAGGGTAAAATGGGATGCAAAATCTTATATGTGCCTAGAGATCAGTCACACATATAAGCTGACAAATTATAGATAGTATCATCATAAGTGTTTATTACATCACGAATAATAAGACAATGTCTTCACATAAATGCAGCGAAAGTTTAACAAAAAATCTCTCGCGGAAGCTCCATATCACAGGGACGTCAACTAGTTCACCACAAGTCTAGTATTCCTCAAAAAAGTCGTCATTACCATAGCCATCTATTACCCATCCATGATTTTTATCCAAATAATGAAAATAAACAAGCGTTAGTACAAGTCGTACTCAACAAGTGTAACATAGGGTTCATGAGGCTCAGAAGGCTTGACACAGGTTTAACAACATTTCGCTTTTAATTGTTAAAATATTAGAAAACAGTAGCAGCAAGTTGTTTCAATCCCAAAGTAAAACACATGATCAATGTAACCATGAATAATGAATAGCATAGACAGATAATTCTTAGTGATCATCTATTTCGTAAATGTTCCAAGGCCGCTCATGACCGTGAGCACGGCTGATATACTAGTTTTACACGCTGCAGAGGTTGTACACTTTCACTATGAGTCGTGATACCCATTTGCCCAGGTTAATTACTCCCAAAACACTTCTAAGGTGAGCAGGTAGGGTTCACTATGAAGCCTTTCAAAGGTTCGTCTAACAAGTTAGGGCCATTAGATTCACTCGGCAAACAGATGTAGAGCCCCCCATTCCTGATGGCACATTAACGCGCAGCCTATACACATGGGGACAGGCTGCACTATACCCAATTCGACAAGTCATTCTTACGTCAATAAAGGTAACCTCTTACAAGCTAGAAAAGGTCCTCATACTGAGCTAAAGCCATAGCCATGTAGCCCTCATAGTTGTACTGTATGTCCTAGATGATCACTTACAGATAAGTCCTTAGGGAGAGGAATCTGAAGCATTTAGAAAGTAGCTAAATACTCTAGCCCCCTTGTTTCCAGTTGCTAAAAAGTCATGTTTTAACGTTTATTGCATATACCATTAGTCAAGTTACAAGATCATAGTTTAATTGAGCACTAGCAACGCTACCCAATGCATATCCCATAGGTGACAAGGTATAAGTTCAATTCTAAGGAATCCCTATCAAGTTGACACATGAAAACATGAATTGAATGTATTAAAGATGATATGAAACAAGGATAATCCCATGCTATACTTGCCTTGAACAAAGTGCTCCTACTATTCCTGCTCGTCAAAGTAGTACTCTTGATCACCCACGAATTGCTCACCGTGTATACTCGATAATTAGCAACATACAAGCATCCAGAAGCAATCATGCATAGCAGACAAAAGCTATAGATTAGAAGAGTACACCAATAGCATAAAATCAAGATGAAAAGTTTGTAAAACAAATCTACGTCTCATTACGAACACACAGATGCGAAGATCACAAAAATCAGAGCTAAAACGAAGAAGTTACGAATTAAACAAGATTTCCTTAAATAAAATAATAGGTTCAATCTTACCTCAAATTTTAAAAGTTAAAAACATACCTAACAGTAGTATGAACATGTAGATTATGGAATTATGAACCTAACGCAAGTTGAACAGATCAAATCAGAGCTAAAACAAATATTTTATGGCCTAAAGAAGGTAGTGACAATTTTGTAAATAGAGGGAACTTAATTTTCAAATTTAAATAAATAAAATCAGATTTTAAACTGAGCCAGGGACTGCAGGCAAGAAAATGAAGAAATACAGGGGTTCTTTAGAATAAATGCAAGGACGACGAGTTGAGATCCAAATAATTATAAGTGCCTTTTTTATAAAACGACAGCCAAAGGGGTATCTTAAGATCTGGACCGTTGGATCGGAATCGGACAGCGCAGATCAGATCGGAGGGGAAGAGAGAGAACGCGGTCATTGGAACAGGACCGGGCACGGCGGATCTCCATGGATGGCGGCGAAGAGCTCATCGGCGTTCGCGGTTTAGGGCCTACGGGCCACCGTTTGGCGAACCAAGAGCACGAGGAGAGAGAGAAGATGATGGCGGACTCACCGAACGGCTTTTCGCGAACAAAGGCGGGAGTGCGAATGAAGGGCGCAGGCCCGGCTATCAGAGGAACGGAGGGGGAAAGGGGAGAGGCGGCTGCGCTGGGCTGCTGGCTACTGGTTGCTGGGCCAAGCTAAATTGGCCGCTGCGGGAGGGAGAGCTGGCCACACAGGAAGGCAGGCTGAGCTAGGCTGCGGTGGGCCAAAATCCGAGAAGAGAAGAATAAAATCCTTTTCTATTTTCTAAACTAATTTTCCAAACAAAATTTGAATATAAATTCAAATTTGTTTGAAATTTGATTTCAAACCACACAATACAAAAATAATATGAAGCAGCATGAATGCATAGACATGTAGGTAAATCTTATATTTGATTTTAATTTGGTAAAATTTATTATTTTTTCTAAATTGAAATGCTCCCAAAATGCATAATTAAATCATTTTCAACTATTTTAAAACCATGCAAATTTTAGGGTGTTACATCTGCTTATACAGGTTAAAAACAATTTCTTTTATGCTTTCTCTGTGTGTGTATATATCCTGCACCCGCGCGCTGACTATATAGCTGCTGTGCACATCCCCTGTTGTGCGGGCCAGCAAGCCGCCCCGCCTCCCCGCGTGGGCCAACCTGGGCTTTTGTTGTTTGTTGGGCCACGCGTGGGCCTGTTGTTTTATGTTTTTTGTGGTGGCGTGGGTGGATCCTGTTTTCATTGTTGTTTCGATGTGTTGGGCTATAGCGGTTGTTGTGTTGTCGTTACTGCACCAAATGGCTGGCAGTTACAATCATTTTTTTGTACAGTGTGTTCTAGTTGTTCTGTTACAGTCATGTTGTAGTGTAGTTACTGTGTTTATGTTGGGAAATTACAATCGACTGTTTTTCACTGTGTGTGGGCCGTGTACATCACATGTCCCTTTTCGTGGGCCAGCAGGCCTCTTTTCCCCCGGCTCAGCCTATGCTTTCTTTTGTTTTGGGCCGCGCGCAGTTGTTTTTCGACTTTTTGTGGTGGCATGTGTGTTTTTTGTTTATGATATTATTTTTTCTTGTGTACCGCTTGCAGTTCTGAGCTACGCCCTCTTTGCTGAGTTACAGCCATGTTGTATTGTAGCTACTACTCGAATTTCTAGAAGTTACAATCGTTGATTGTGGCTGTTTCTGGGCCGTATACAAACATCCTATTTTTTGTAGGTCTACAGGCCGCCCAACTTGTCGCCATCTCCCGTGGCCCAACTTGGCCTTTTTTGTTGTGTGGGCCATGCGCGCCGTTTTTTTCCTATTTTTGTGGTGACACGCGCGTGTTTTGTTGTTGATATAATTTTTTGTGGCCTGCCTCTGCCGGTTTTGAGGCGCAGCCGCTTTTTCTGATTTACAGCCATGTTTTGCATTAGTTACTTCCTCTGTGTAAAGTAGTTACAAACCATCGGGTTTCAGTTTTGTATGGGCCATTTTTGTAGCTCTTGGTTTCTCCCGCGTGATTCGTATGGTTTAATTGAGTTACAGCCGTGTTTTCCAATAGTTACTGCCCTTACATTTAGTAGTTACAATTGATGTATTATTGGGTCATGTCTGGGTTATATACGGATGTGTTAGTTACTGCTTCTTCCGTGCACCCACTTTTTTTTTAGTTACAACCGTGTTTTGTGTTTGGTTGTGTGTGGGCCGTATACGCGACATATAATTTTTCTTTTTCGCTCTGCGCCCACTTTGTTGATTTACAGTCGCGTTTTTTGCATTAGTTACTGTCTTATGTAAAGTAGTTACAAACATCCTGTTTTGGTTGTGTTTTTGGCTGTATATCCATGTCTTGGTTTCTCCTGCGATTCGTATGCTTTGTTGAGTTACAGCCGTGCTTTTCAGCTGCTACTATCGTTATGTTTAGTAGTTACAATCGCCTGATTATTTGTTTGTGTTGGGGGTATATATGGATGTGTTGGTTTCTCCCGTGATGGGCCATATTTTGTTGAGTTACTATCGCTTTTTTAAAGTGGTTACCGCCATATGTTTAGTAATTACAATGATTGTGTTTGTTCGTATGCTCTTTGTTCCCGCCTCCATGGATGTAACATTTTTCCCCTTGTCTTACTGCTTCGGTCCGCTTGCTCCGGTTCCTCTTTCCGTGCTGCGTCTGCGTATTTTATAGTAGTTACTGGATGTATATGGTGCAGTTACAATCATACTTTTTTATTGTGTCGAGATGTTTTTTTGCCTTTTGTTTTTCTTTTTTTTTTAATTATTCCTCTCTGCGCTCACTTTATTGGTTTACAGCCGCTGTTTGCACTAGTTATTGCCTATAGGATGAGTAGTGTATAATCATCGGGTTTTGGTTGTGTGTTGGCCATATATGGAGGCCTAGGTTTCTCCCGTGATGTTGTACGCTTTGTTGAGTTACAGCCGTGTTTTTCTAGAAATTACTGCGCTTTTTGTTTAGTAGTTACGATCGACTGATTATTTGGTTGTATCTGGCCCATATACTTACGTTCTTTTTTTCTTTTTTTCCTTTTTTGTTATTTGAGTTGTAGTAATTTTTTTACAGTAGTTATTGTATTAATCTATTAGAGCTGTACCATCCTTCGACTGCTTTGAGTCCCTGCAACGCTCGGGTACCGTAGGTCCCGATGAACGTTTCTCGAGTGCCGAGACGCTCGAATACAATCAGAAGAGTTCTAGTATCGGAATGACTGTGCGTGTTGCAGTTGACTAGCAGCAATGCCTTCCCGAGTCTTAGGATTCCTTCGGGTGGAAGTCTCCCACCCGTTTGAACGAATCCCATGCACGTCATTGAATCCTAGGAACTTGAGCCGTTCGGTTTCCTATGCTTTTAACTTTGTGGAACCCTCTTGATGTCTGAGTTCATTTTTAATGCCAACCACCCACTTGCCCACTAACATCTTTATGGTGCTTATTTAAGCAGGGGGTATGGAGGCCAGTGAGTCTCACCCCTCCTTTCTTCCCCAAATCCACTAGCCTTAGATTGGGTTTGAGAGTAGTGTTTCTGCTCGTGCGCCATGGTTCATGGCGATTTTCGGTGGTCGCACCGACGCTAGGAGAAGGCTTTCAAGATCGAGTTCCACAGTGGCCTGGCGACGGCCATTCTCCTAGGGTGTTAGAGGAAGTTCCGTGAAGATGGGGAGGAACAATGCCATCGGTGGCCTAGTTCGCCGAGGGAACAGAGGCTGGGCTCACCGTTGGTCATCGCACGGGGGCTGTTCGGGTCAAAATATCTGTTGGGAATACTAGAGGGTAGAGGAAAACCCTTTACCCCCACAGATCTCAACCTGGGTGCTCTCGTGTATCGATTCAGAGGCTTGCCGCCGCCGAATCGACATTGTTCGCTCCTCCCCGACGCCGCAGAAGATGGCGCGAGTCGACTTCCTCATAGGGCTCCTCCTCCTCTTGGATGTTAGAGGAAGCTCCGCGATGTGGGAGTCCCGGAAGAGTCTTCCAAGCATTGTCCATTCTCGTGAAGGTTGAAGGCGAGGTGAGGGTCGAGGTGCCCCTTCGTTCGACTTCTACGCTTCATGGGATGTCCATCGCTTGAGTGGCGAAGTGGATCCTGTACTTAGAACTGTAGCCGTTTCTGATAGATATTGGTTATTGTAATCCTAATGATCTAAAATTTTGTTCTGAGACGTCTTGCTCGATCTGTTTAGTTACATGTTGTTGACGAGGATGTGACCATGGTTCATATTCATTTGATTCATCGTCTTGCTCTGTTTAGTTACATGCTGGTTCATATGGCAGTTACTATGTTACTGTAGTGGATTTAAAATCTTGTTATGAGATCTTCTTTTTTCACGCCATGCTGCGTGTTTGTTTTTGCTTTGTTTTGTCAGGTTTTTTACTTGCTTTTCCATAGTTGTTTCGTGAATCGGATTGTAGTTTTGAACTTCAGCATAGGAATTAGAGTTGAAGTTTTTCTTTTTGTTGAGGAATTAGAAGAAAGAAATTTGTGGGAAGGCAGGAGGCCAGGCGGTGGGGACGTTTGCAGGGTGGTTTAGGCATTCTGTATTTTTTTCATAAAATATGTCGTGGTATTCTGTTCCTCTTGCGAAGTGATATGAGTTGTTTACTTACATCTTTGGCCGTATATGGAGGTATTTGGTTTCTTCTGGGATTCGTACGGTTTGTTGAGTTACAGTCTTGTTTATTAGCATTTACAGACCCTATGTTTAGTAGTTACAATCAACGGATTATTTGTTTTGAGTTTGGGTTATATACGGATGTGTTGTTTTCTCCCATGATGCGTCATCCTTTTGTGGAGTTAGAGTCATGTTTTAAAAGTGGTTACTGAAACTGCACGGCTTTTTTTCCCATTTTTTGTTGTGGTTCGCATGTGTTTTGTTTGTTGAGATTATTTTTTGTGGCGTAGCGCTTCCTGTTTTGAGTCCCGTCCACTTTACTGAGTTACAACCGTGTTTAGTTGAAGTTACTGCTCTTATTTTGTGGTATTTACAATCACTTGTCTTTGGATGTGTGTGGGACGTCATTCCGATCGTCCTTCTTGGTGCCCCAGGTTGGGCTTTTTCTTTTTCCGTTTGGTCCGCGCGCGCGTCAGTTTTTCCGATTTTGTGGTGGCCGGCGCGCGTGTTTTGTTTTCCTTTTTTTTGTTTTTTTTGTTGTTAACTGCTTCCTCTTTTCGTGCTGCGTCAGCGTATTTTACCTTAGTTACTGCTAGTATATGGTGCAGTTACAATCATACGTTTTTTATTATGTCCTGATGCTTTTTTTCCTTTTTGTTTTATTTATTTATTATTGTTCCGCTATGCGTCCACTTTGTTGGTTTACAGTCGCGGTTTGCACTAGTTACTGCCTATATGTAGACTATTTACAATTATCATGTATTTGTTGTGTGTTGGTCGTATAAGGAGGTCTAGGTTTCTCCCGCGATTTGTACGGTTTGTTGAGTTACAGTCATGTTTTTCAGCAGTTACTGCACTTTTCTTAAGTAGTCACAATTGACGGAATTATTTGGTCGTGTCTGGGCCGTATGCGTATGTCCTTTTTTTGTTATTTGAATTGCAGTAATTTTTTTACAGTAGTTATGGCCTAAATTTAGTGTTGTTACAATCTCTTGTTTTTCTCTTTTAAAAAAAATTGTTATAGTTTTTTTTCATTTCAATGGATTGGTATGGTCGCTCATGACCCATGACCGGCTTGTGTATTAAGTGTGTACACGTTTGCACTTGTAGTGTGTGTGATTATCATTTTTATGATTATCCCCCCTTTTTTTTGGCTTATCGCTTCTGCTTTGTTTGATTTTACATCCGTGTTTCACAGTAGTTACTGTCCATGTATTGAGTAGTTGCAGACAAAGGTTTTGTTTTGTGTCTTTGCCGTATATGTAGGTCTTATTTTTTTTCCCCGCTGCACACCCTATGTTGAATTGAAAACTCATTTTATAGTAGTTACCGCCGGTACGTCTAATTGTTATAATCCTTTTTATTTTTGGTTGTGGTTGGGCCGTATAGGCAGGTATTGTTTTCTTTGCGCGTTGCGCCTGTTGTGTGTAAACATCCGTGTTTTAAAAAAGTTACTACATGTATTTAATTTCGAGCCGTTACTTTCATATGTTTTTGTTAGTCTTGGCAGTTTAAGCAGGTCTTTGTTTGGTCTTTGTTTTCGTCCCTGCTGTGTCCCTGCTGTGCCCGCTATAATGCGTTACAACCAGTTTTTTAAACTAGTTACCTCTGGTACGTGGAGTAGTTACAATCCTATTTTTTGTTTTTTTGGCTGTGTTTTTGTGCTGTATACGCAGGTGTTGTTTTCTTCGGCGTTGTTACTGTTTTTGTTTAGCCCCAGCCCTGTACTTGCTGTATTTTGAGTAGTTACAGCTCATTTTTATTTTATTTTTTTGGCTTGTTTGTGGTGTACTGGTCTAGCTCGTTCACTGCTTTCTTGAGTTATAACACTTTTTTATATTAGTTACAAACCCATTTTTAATTGGTCGCAGAAGTCTGTTATTTGTGTTTGGGTCAATCTAGCACACTGTCGTCGGCCTGGTTGTGCAGCGCAACCTGTGGTTTTTTTGTTAATATAATTGGGATGCACTCGCTTTTGTTTCCGTTATGGCTTCCGCTGTTTTACTTTTAGTTTGTTTTTGTTGAGCTATTGTGCTGGTTGAGAGAAGTTACTTCCCCTTTCTCGAGTAGTTACTATTATGTGCATGGTTATCATCACAATTTTGAATTTGTTGAATCACGCTCATAATTGATGGTCATCATTGTGTTTTTTCTTTACCAATGTGTTCGTCGTTCTCCAATGCAGAACAGTTCGTTGTTGTGCTAGCATTATTTTGAATGGACGCATTTTGGTTCAGTGTGAGTTGAGGCGACGGGATATACGCGCCTGGGGAACTTGACGCTGTCGTTCCAATGGTCGCTATTGAAAGAATGTTTCAGTACGGTGCGAGGCAGTGCGATGGGGAATGTGTGCCTAGGGAACTCGATGTTTGCCATGCGAATAGTCGCCATTGCTTCGTATCAGAAGGAGGGTGTGGTGTGTTGCTTTCTGCACTCCCATCTTAGCAAATTTTTGCAGTTGATCTTTCTCTGTCGTCCTTCCTCTTCCGCCGCTGACATGGCAGATCACAGTGACTCCGAGAGCAACAACTCTTATTCAGATGATGTTGAGTTTGACGATAAGGCGAGCGAGATCCTTCTTGGCTTCTTCGATGGAGGCCCTAGGATTCATGGTCATAGCGAGGGCACCTTTCTGTGTCCTTTCTGCCATGGCAAGAAAGTGACATTGCTCGTGAGCACGAGCTTGGTGGAGTTGGATATTGTGGCGGGAATGAGGAGGTGAATGCTCGCAGGGACTAGGTCTAGGCGGCCAATAGGGCCGTCAAGGAAGCACGCAAGGAGAAGGTACTGAAGAAATAACTGTGTGTGATGATGTTTTTTGTGATGAAGCTTCTTTCGTTTTTAAAAGTTATGTAGTTCCTGTCACTAGTTGAAGCTAATTATGTTTTTAATTCATTAATAACACAACGGAACGAGCGCCTCCTTGCACCTGGCCCCTACTACAAGCCGGGCAGAAAGCCTGGCGGAGGGTCTTCCTCATCTCACTGAAGCCCAGCAGTTGTCCTTTTTTTTATGTTTACATTTTAAATTATTATCATGTAATATGTATACTTTTTAATGAAATACTATTGTGTCTAATCTGATGTATATTTTTTTGTGTTCTTCGAATATCTTTTGTGCAACGTATGCTGTGTTTTTTGTGTGCCACCTCTCATTACATGCTTTTGATTGGCATGTTACATGTTTACACGGACGCGGCCATGGTTGATATCCATTTGAAGTGTCATCTTGCTCTGCTTAGTCACATGCTTGTTTTTATAGCAGTTACTACATTACTTTTTTGGAATTACAATCCTGTTTTGAGATCTTTTTTATCATGCCACGCTGCATGTATGTTTTTCCTTTGTTTTGTTAGCTGATTGACTTGCTTTTTTCCGTAGTTGTTTCGTGAATCCGATTGTATTTTGGAACTTCAACATAGGAATTAGAGTCGAAGTTTTTGTTTTTGTTGAGGAATTAGAATAGAATAAAGAAATTTGTGGGAAGGCAGGAGGCCAGGCGGTGGGGATGTTTGTAGGGAGATTTAGGAGTTCTGTATTTTTTTATATATGTCGTGGCATTTTTTCCGCTTGTGAAGTGATATTCAGTTGTTTACTTACAGCTTTGTTTTAGAGTAGTTACTCTTTGGAATTTTGCCGATTTTGCATTCGTTTAGTCTATAGTTTTTATGTCGCCATGTTATCCATAAATGTCGAGGTTGGTTTGTTTTTGCTGGTTTTCTGCGTGGGTAGGTGGGTTGGTTTTTCTGGAATTTTTTTCCCAGCGTAGTACTGGTTTGGCTCTCGAGATGCCATTCCATAGTTGAGTTACGTCTCTATTATATAGTAGTTACTAATCATACTTTGCAGAATTACAATCTCAGAATCTGTTCTTTTTTTATACGGACACGTCACCGTTATTTGTCTAGTTTTGTAACTATGTTTGTATAGATATTGTAAGGGACCGTAACGTCTAAGAGGAGGTAAATTAGGAAACTTAAAAATCTACACTAAACTATGTCCTCTAATGCCACCCTAGCAAAACCTGTGCAAGAAAGTAATCTATATAAATGTGCAACTACGGTTTTGCTAATTTGTTTCTATCTCTACCGCAAAAGAGTCTTGCAACCTAGGTTCCAATCCTATCAACTAGCCTATCAACTAAGCTAGGAAAGTAAAGCACACAACCTAGGTAACAATGTAAATGCGGAAGGTAAAGATGCAAACTCTCGTTGATGACTCCGGTATTTTTACCGAGGTATCGAGAAGCGCTCAAGCTTCTCCCTAGTCCTCGTTGGAGCCCCTCACAAGGAATCCCTCGTAAGGGCCAAGCTCCTAGTCGGGTAACTCCGTGGATAGCCCCAGGCCTTCCCCACGTGCAAGTGGGTGTTCGGTGTGCCTTCCGGCAAGCCTCTCCTAGACCGCTCCCCGTCATCTTCACTATCAAGCTTCCAGCCGAACCGCCACAGTTTTTGTTCCCTTCGGTACACGGTGACGGCCACACCACAAATGCGGTTGTTGTGATCTCATAAGACTACAAGCCCCTCCAATGTGCAATAATGATGCACACAAGCACCGAGTGATAAGAGGTGTGCAAACCTCACCAAACACTATGCCTAAACCTAGAGCAAGCACATAAGTGGTGGTCTAATCAAGCTAAGCACTTCGCAAAAGCACCTACGCTAATCACCTAATGAATCTCTAAGCACTATGCGAGTGGAGATCACTAAAATAGTGTATCAACACCCTTGGTATGTTTCCTTAGCTCTCCACTCCTCAAATGGCCAGTTGGGAGGTCTATTTATAAGTTCCAAGTCGAAACTAGCCATTGGGGGCAAAAACCTAGATTTCAGCTAGCGACCGGTCGCGGGTCACGCCTTGATCGGACGCGTGCGGTCCTCCCGACCGTTGGAGCACGCGCATTGATCGGACTTTGGGCCAAGCCTGGTCTCACTCGATTGGATGCATCCGGTCATGCTAGCGCCGCTCTAGAACCTTTCTAGACATGATCAGACACCACTGCCTGGCTCATCCGGTCATCCACAGCTGCTGCGTCCTGTCCTCACTGAGTTGTTGCAGATGATGAACAGTGAAGTCCATGCATCCAATCACTGCCTCGCTCAGTGCCTAGTCACTATTATTGATGCCTGCTGTTGCCGAGCAGCTGATCGGACACGTCCAGTCCTTGTAAGGGCCACGTCCGGTCTCCTCTTTCAAGCTCATTCTTCATTCATTTCTTCACGGTCCTTGCATTTGGCTTGGTTCCCATCTTCGTGCTTGGACTCTGCTGGATATCTTGGGTCTTCTCTTGTGCTTCTAGGATCTTGCTTATGGTGTTGATCATCGGATCATCATGTCGCCTTTGTCCAAGTTACGTCTTGCACCCTATTGAACTACAAAACAATTACTTGCGAATTCATTAGTCTAATTATGTTGTGTTGGTCATCAAACACCAAAATCCAAAGTAAATGGGCCTAGGGTCTATTTTTCTTACAATCTCCACCTTTTGGTGATTGATGACAACACGACTAAAGCAAACAAATAATAAAATTTTGGAATTTAAAAACTATCTGCTTGCTAGGATGCAATGCAAAGGGCAAGGTTATATGATGCTCAAAGATACCACATGTAAACATTTTTGGAAACTTATCTTGCCCTTGCAAATGTCCCCATGTGGCATTATGGATTTAAGCCTCCCCCTAACTCCATAATCCACTATTCTCCCTTTCTCGGACCATTACCACTTGTAAATTATTATAATTGTGCTTGCTTTTGGTCCTACAAATTCTCCCCCTTTGGAATCAAACACCAAAAAGGAAGACATTACTAGCACAAGGGAGGGTCAATTTTTGTGATCCTTTGTATGTGGAGTGGAATAGATCACAAAACTGAGTCTCACATTACATAGACTAAGCTCCCCCTAAATATATGCATACATATGATGGAGAGTGAAATATATGCATAATCGGTAAATTAATGCACAAGGGAGTTTAATCTATATAATGCATGGAAAACATATAAATATCAAATTGAGGTCAACACTATGATATCGGTTGGGAATACCACATGTAGAAACCAATTTGATTAACACCACTTGAAATGGGTGGTGATCATTTGAAGTTTGATGCTTATCTCCAGGGACTCCATTTTCCTTGCAATGAGACTACTACACACATGATAGGCTTGAAAAGGTGTTAGTCTCAAAGCATCCAACTTATAGAGTAACCTCCCCCTAAATTTATGCACACAAGTATGGAATACTTGTAGGAGACATGCACATTGATTTTAGAATAAAAAAATACCACTTGAAAAATGGCATCACATGAATGTGAGAATCATTTTCAAAAATGATATTCGGGGGAAAATATCTACAATTTGGACTTTGGCACATATTAGATAACCAATTGTAAAACAAGCTATGTGCCATGCTCCTAAACAATTTAAACCATGTAGGTTTGCTCGAAGGGTTAGAGTGATGCCGAGCAAGCCTACCATAAGATATACCTAGTGTATGCATGACAAAAGATTAAACATACAAATGTAAACCTAGGCACAAAAAGGAACTAGATGCTAATTGACATTGCAAGAAATTTAATCTAGTTACCTAAGATGGGGAGAGAAATTTGGGTCCATAGTATTCCCTAACCCACTTGGCAATTACCTTGATCATCATGATGCACCACATAAAATGCACCCAAATTATGCCAAGTCTCCAAATTCCCCGAAGTCCATCGGACTTTTCACTTTCCCTTTGGGATACAAACCTTCTTGGTGTTCTTCATGTTGGAAATGATCTCCTTTGGCACCCAAATGCGTTTGGTCCCATTGTTGGCTTACTTGTTCACATTGATGGCCATCACCTTGTCATTTTTCTTCTTCAAGAGAT
Organism: Miscanthus floridulus; assembly: GCF_019320115.1. NCBI lineage: Eukaryota > Viridiplantae > Streptophyta > Magnoliopsida > Poales > Poaceae > Miscanthus > Miscanthus floridulus. Next base: position 73,227,459 of record NC_089588.1, read on the forward strand.
GAGGTGTGGAGGCCTTTTTGTCCACCTTGTTGGTGTAGGTGTTGGAGAGCTTGCTTGTTTCCTTTTTGTTTTTCTCTTTCTTCTTAGCTCCTCCCCCATTCTTCACCTTGCACTCATAAGACTTGTGGCCTTCCATGTGGCATACATAGCAAACCATATTTTATCCTTCATCAAGCTTCTTCACTCCCTTGACAGTGTTATCTTGATGAAATTGGGCTTGCTCTGTTTTGCCTTTTACTTGAGTCAAGTGCTTGATATGGCGAGCCACTATTTGCTTGAGTTGCTCCTTCTACATTGTGACCTCTTGTGTGCATGTATCTACAACAACTTTCTCAACACAAACTTGGTTGCACAAGGGTGAGTCTAAACATAAATCATTGCGAGAAGTAGAGGCATCCTTTTTAGGCATGTCAAAGATTGAACTTTTCTTTTTAGGTGTCTCGGTGGGGGTAGTACCGATGGCTTCAAGATTAGCAACTTTATTAGTTAGCTCATCACAATGTTTGCACATGGTTTCCATTTTAGCAAGCAAACTTTTATAGACATCTTGTGGGCTAGTTAACTTTTGTTTTAATTTTTTATTTTTCTTTACAAGTTGCTCATCATTGATTGTGCATGCATTTGTTGTTGCACTAGCCTCAAGTTGCTCAATTTTAGTAGATAGTTCAATATTGAGATTAGCAAATGTCTCATATTGTTCAAGCAAGGTTTTATATGCTTCTTGTGGACTATCTAGCTTTTCATGCAGCATTTTTAGCTTCTTTTGTTGACTAGTGCAACTTTTAGCATATTTAAGATTTTCTTGCACAAGTTGCTCATAAGTAGGAAGCTCATCATCAGTATCACTATTATTGTCACTATCACTAGGAATAGACTTTTTGTTACCTCATGCCATAAGGCACACTCGTGAAGTGCTTGATGATGAGTGCTTGTAGCCTCGCCTCTTGTGATGGTCTTCTTCTTCACTTGAAGAATCATCCCATGACCTTATTGATGTGAGGGCTTTGTACTTACATGCCTTCTTCTTTGTCTTGGGTGTGGGCTTGTTTGGACAAACTTCCACAAAGTGCCCCAATTCTTCGCATCCATAGCATCCTTTCTTCCTTTGCTCATTTCTTTGATTGGTCAAAATGAAATCTTGAATTTGGATGGGCACACCCTTGACATTGAGCCTTTTGGATCATCTTCTACACCTTGTTGATAAGTTTGATTGATTCTTTATCAATGTCAAAGGTGGAGGAGGAAGATCGATCATCATCACTTGATTATTCATCATCATCTCCACATCTTCTTCTTCGTCTTCTTCACTTGAGAAGCTTGAGCTTGAGCTTGTCTCAACTTGCTTGCCCTTCATCTTCTTGTGCTCACTATAAGCGAGAGCTTTGCCTTTGCTTGATGAAGAGGCTTCTTCGTGACCCATCTTACGTGACATCTCAAATGCCACTATCTTGCCAATGACTATGACCGGGGTCATGGTGCTCAAGTCCTCCATGTTGTGAAGGATGGTGATGATGCTTGCATATTTCTTTTATGGTAGCACGGAGATGATCTTCCTCATGATATCTGCATCACCTAGCTTTGTTAATCATATAGAATTGAGGTCATTGATAATTAGATTCAAATGAGAATACATGTCACGAACAAGCTCATCATCATTCATTTCAAAAGAATTATAACTTTGTTGAGCTAGGCAATGTTTTTGCTCACGGACATTACTTGTGCTATCATGGAGCTCTTGTAATTTTAACTAAATTTCATGTGCCGTATTTAAAGTGAACACTTGGTTAAACACATCCATGCTAAAAGATTCAAACAAACAATTTTTAACTCTAGCATTGAAATAAATTTCTTTTTCTTCACTCTTTGTGGGTTTATCGGGATTCTTATTGGGTTTCAACCCGTCACAAGTGACTCTCCAAACACCCAAATCTACCGCCTCAAGGTGATAAGCCATTCTAGCTTTATAGTAGGGGAAGTTAGTGCCGTTAAAGTGCGGAGGCCTAGAGGTATCCATCCCAACCACTCTAAATAGCGTTGGCTCAATGGTGGTGAAGCCAAAGGTCCAAATTGAGCAAACCGGCTCTGATACCACTTGTAAGGGACAGTGACGCCTAAGAGGGAGGGTTGAATTAGGCAATTTAAAAATCTACTCTAAACTATGGCCACTAATTCCACCCTAGCAAAACCTATGCAAGAAAGTAATATATTTAAATGTGCAACTACGGTTTTGCTAATGTGTTGCTATCTCTACTGCAAAAGAGTCTTGCAACCTAGGTTCCAACCCTATCAACTAAGCTAGGAAACTAAAGCACACAACCTAGGTAACAATGTAAATGCGGAAGGTAAAGATGAGGTAGAGATGCAAACTCCCGTCTATGACTCCAGTATTTTTAACGAGATATCGAGAAGCGCTCAAGCTTACCCCTGGTCCTCGTTGGAGCCCCTCGTAAGGAATTCCTCGCAAGGGCCAAGCTTCTGGTCGGGTAACTCGGTGGATAGCCCCAGGCCTACCCCACGTGCAAGTGGGTGTTCAATGTACCTTCCAGCAAGCCTCTCCTAGACCGCTCTCTGCCATCTTCACTATCAAGCTTCTGGCCAAACCGTCGCGGGCCTTATTCCCTTCGGTACATGGTGGCGGCCACACCACAAACACGGTTGGTGTGATCTCGCAAGACTACAAGCCCCTCCAACGTACAACAATGGTGCATGCAAGCACCGAGTGATACGAGGTGTGCAAACATCACTAAACACTAGGCCTAAACCTAGAGCAAGTGCATAAGCGGTGCTCTAATCAACCGAAGCACTTCGCAAAGCACCTAGGCTAATCACCTAATGAATCTCTAAGCACTATGCGAGTGGAGATCACTAAAATGGTGTATCAACACTCTTGGTATGTTTCCTCAGCTCTCCACTCCTCAAATGGCCGGTTGGGAGGTCTATTTATAAGCTCCAAGTCGAAACTAGCCGTTGGGGGCAAAAACCTAGCTTTCAGCTAGCGACCGGACGCGGGTCACACCATGATCAGACGTGTCCGGTCCTCACCACCATTGGAGCGCGCGCGTTGATAAGACTCTGGGCCGAGTCCGGTCTCACTTGATCGGACGCGTCTGGTCGCGCTGGTGAAAGCTCTAGTTTGATTTTGGTGAATTGATGAAACCCTAAGTGCTAACCTAGTTTATCAAAGTGATCATGAGATAGGTAGCAGATTCTAAGTAATGGAGCAAGTGGTGAAGATCATGATGATGGTGTGACCATGGTGATGACCAAGTGCTCGGCTTGGAAAAGAAGAAAGAGAAAAACAAAAAGCTCAAGGCAAAGGTGAAGCTTGATAGGAGCATTTTTGTTTAGTGATCGAGACACTTAGCAAGTGTGATCACATTTAGGATCGATAGCCATACTATTAAGAGGGGTGAAACTTGTATCGAAATGCGGTTGTCAAAGTGCCACTAGATGCCCTAACTTATTACATATGCATTAGATTCTAGTGAGTGCTAACACCCTTGAAAATGTTTGTGAAAATATGCTAACACACGTGCACAAGGTGATACACTTGGTGGTTGGCATATTTGAGCAAGGGTGGTGAAGTTTGGGAAATCGAGGAGGTCACTGTGCTGACCGGACGCAGGACCTACGCGTCCTGTCAGTAGTGGAGCAATGGCACGGTCTCCGCCTAGTTGACTTGATGCTGGTGTGAGGAAGTGATCGGACGCGCAGCCTCTGGGTCCGGTCAACGATGACGTATGGTGACGTGGTGGTGAAACTGTTGGCGCGCAGCGGCAGTGAGGACTGGACTCACGGCCGAGTCCGGTCATGCTCCCTCGAACGCGTCCAATCGAGAAAGTGCGGCTCTAGATGCTCTCTAGAAGTGATCAGACTCCGCGTTGATGGAGCGTCCGGTCATTCCATCAGCGCGTCAGGTCGCTAGGTTGGCGCCTCGGGCGAGGGCACGAGCGGAGCGTCCGGATATTGTTTGTTTTGCGTTATTTTTTATTGAAGTTATGATGATGATGTGCTGCTAATTTGTTAAATTTTTATGCATTTTTTTTATATTTTTTGTAGATATTACCTTTTGACTCCACATGCTACAGAGTGAAAAAGGTTCAAAGTGGGTTGTCATCTCCACGTCCTACAACTGGTTCTAATTCTTCAGAGTCAAGGGCTTATGGCGGATAGCATTCCTGGATTCTTTTCTCCTAAGGTTGCATGTTTGTCTTTGATTGATTTTTTTTCCCTCATGTCCAATTCTAGTTTTTTTTTTAGGGAACTGGCAGGGAAGATCCCTACCTATTTTTTTTTTCTTTTTCTATTAATATGTACAGAAAGAATACAAATAACAAATGTATGTACAGGTTACAATGCTTCCAAAGCCAAAGAAGAATAAGGAAAAGTTACAAATGGTTCTCTCTCCACAGGTTAAGGGGTTCTGAGATGCTTTTCTTGGCCTTGATACACACGAAGCCAAGTTCCTCCTTGAGAGCTGCTCTCCAATCAGCTAGGGAACAAGCTTTGTTGTCAAAGATAATCCCATTTCGAGCATTCCAAATCATCCAACAAGCAGTGATGAGAATCTCTCTGAAAATATGATTGCCAAATGCTGTTCGTGCATAGGTTGCATGGATAGTGTCCAGTGAATGCCAATTGAGTTCCAGCAGTCAGAGCTAAAGGGACACTCGAAAAAAAAAATGGAAGCTGAATTCTTCAATGCTACATAAGACACAGGAGTTGTCTTCCAAAAACATGTTCTTCCTTCTCCAGAGGTTTCTAGTGTTTAGTCTTTCTTTGATTAGAAGCCAAGCAAAAAACTTATGTTTGCCCAGATTACCTGATTTCCAGATCCAAGTGAAGAGAGGAGAAGCCTCTATGGTGCCTTGAAGAAAGAGTAAGCTTTCTTTAAAGAGTAGTTAGGGCCCCAACTGTATGTCCAATTATCATTCAGAGTGTGATTCGTATCACTGGAGGCAACAATCCCCTATAAAGCATTGAGCTGGTCTGAAGCTTGGGATGACAGGGGAAGGAAAAACACTCTGTTGGGGTCATTATCAATATAGAATTTGAGGGAGCACTTTGGCTTTCTGGTAAAAGAGAACAAGTGAGGTGAACTAAACTCAAGGGGTTGGCCTGACCAATTATCATTCCACAAGGAAATAGATGCACCAGAGTTGACATGGCAGACTGCAAAAGCTTTAAAAGTTCCAAATAGCTTTATAATGTCCTTCCACCAAAAAGAGCCACTTGGGTTTCTGACGTGAGGGGGGGTATTATCATTAGAGTACAGCTTCAACCAAGTGAGTTTGACCCAAGGTATGTCTGCATGATTGTAGAACTTATCTAGAAACTTCATGAGGAGGGCTGTGTTTTGGTTTCTCATATTGATAATGCCAAGGCCCCCTTCTTCTTTGGTTCTGCAGGCTGGATCCCAAGCAGCCAGACAAGTGCCCCTCCTGTTAATGTCCCCCTTACTCCATAAACAATGTTTTCTGAACTTATCAATTTGCTGAATATGTCATGTGGGGTAGACAATACTGCCACCGGCAGAAGCCCAAAGCAGCTTAGACTGCTGGATATTTCAGCAAGTAAGAAGTAGTTGAGGGTTGGGTAGTTGAGAAGCTAGAGTTAATGCAGGAAAGTAGAGCCAAGGAGCCAGCCGACTCCTTCATGTATGCAGGAACCCATGTGAATGAGAAAAGCAAGAACATTTACCTTCCTAGTCTACGTCTCTCTCTCTCAATCTCACCTCCTTCTCTGGGCGACCAGGTAACAGCCCTGGCACCATTACCGGGCCCTGGCTATGAACTAAGAAGCCAGGGACCCCCAGCCTTGGGTGTCGACGCCCTTGACAACCTGGTATCGGGTTCTAGAAGATCCTCTTCCATCCCTGCACCACCTCCTCCAGCCACCACGCCACCAGCCTCATCTTCGTCTTCCACTGCCTCCATAGCCTCACCCATGGCAGAGCCCACCAACGCCGAGCTGGCCACACTCATCAAAACCCTCACAGCTTCCATCAGTGACCTGCAGGCCCAGGTGGCTGTCCTGCAGCAGGAGCGCCCAGTTGCGGGCTCCTTCTCTACTTCTAGGGGATCGGGCCATGGCGAACAACATGTGGATCGCCCTCCCCGTTTCCAGAAGCTTGATTTTCCTAAGTTTGATGGCAAGTCTGATCCGCTAGCGTTCCTCAATCACTGTGAATCCTATTTCCATCAATAGCGCATTCCACCAGAGGAGCAGGTGTGGATGGCCTCTTACAATCTTGAGGCAGGCGCTCAGATGTGGTTCATCCAAGTTCAACAGGATGAGGGCACCCCTTCCTGGCGCCGATTCTCCGAGCTCCTGAACCTCAGGCTCGGGCCACCCATCCGCTCCAACCCGCTCGGCGAGCTGATGTCCTGCAAGCAAACCAGCTCTGTCGCAGAGTACTAGGACCGGTTCGAGGCCCTGCTACCGCCTGCTGGCACACTCTTGGAGGAGCCGCAGCGTGTCCAAGTTTTCACGGCAGGCCTGCAGCCGCCGCTCAGCCTCAACGTCGAGCTCCACAACCCACAGTCCCTCATCATCGCCATGAGCCTTGCTCGTAAACTGGAGCTTCGTGAGCAGTATACTGTTGTAGCGGCGCCTCTGCCTACGCTCCAGCGGCCCCAGGGGCGCGGCCTCTTGACAGGGCCTCCTCCCCGCCTTGCCCTTCCTGCTCCACCAACTGGCACAGGGCCATCCACGGTCACTGTCGAGGGCCGGCAGGTGAAGAGGCTGTCCCAAACAGAGATGGAGGAACGTCGCCGCCTGGGGCTCTGTTTCAACTGCAATGAGAAGTTTGGCCGGGGTCACAACTGCGTTTGCCAACGCATATTCCTACTTGACCTTGCCGAAGCCGATGAAGGTGACGACGTCGAGCCGGGCGAGCAGGTCGCTGTCGATCCGCTCATCTCGCTGCACGCGATCGCGGGCATCCGCACCGGTGAGACGATGTAGCTAAACATCCAGCTAGGTGGCGCTACCCTCCTCGCCCTCATCGACTCTGGCTCCACCCACAACTTCGTCTCCAAAGAAGCTGCCGGCCGCACTTCCCTCAAGCTCTAGCAACGAGGCAACATGAAGGTGACGGTCGCCAACGGCGAGCGCGTGCCTTGCCCGGGCACCTACAGCAACACGGCATTCAGCATAGCGGGCGAGGCCTTCGTCACTGACTTCTTCGCACTGCCACTAGCCGGCTACGACGTCGTCCTCGGCACCCACTGGTTGGCCTCTTTGGGGCCAATCCTCTGGGATTTTGGTGCCCTCTTCATGTCTTTTTGGCACAGGGATCATCGGGTCTGCTGGAAGGGGATTGCTGGACCTTCCACTCCCTCACTGCAAGCGTGCGCGGGGGACAACCTAATGGGCGCACTACTGGACGATTTTGCTAGCGTCTTCACCGAGCCCTCCATGCTGCCCCTCCACGTTCCCGGGACCATAGCATCAACCTTGTCCCAGGGTCGGCGCCGGTGGCTGTGCGGCCCTATCGCTACCCTACTGCGCACAAGGACGAGCTGGAACGTCAGTGCGCCACCATGCTCTCCCAAGGGCTAATCTGCCGCAGCACGTCGGCGTTCTCCTCCCCAGTCCTCCTTGTCAAGAAAGTGGATGGTTCATGGCGCTTTTGCGTCGACTACCGGGCGCTAAACGCCATCACCATCAAGGACGTGTATCCTATTCCGGTGCTCGACGAGCTCCACGGCGCCCATTTCTTCTCCAAGCTGGACCTCCGCTCAGGCTATCACCAAGTTCGCATGAACACCGCTGATATCGAGAAGATGGCGTTCTGGACTCATGACGGACTCTATGAGTTCCTCGTCATGCCATTCGGGCTCAGCAACGCCCTGGCCACGTTCCAGGCCTTAATGAATGATGTGCTCCGCCCCTTCCTCCGTCGCTTCGTCCTCATCTTCTTCGACGATATCCTCATCTATAGCAGCTCATGGGCTGAGCACCTACGCCATGTGTGCACTGTCTTCACCTTGCTTCACCAACACCGGATCTTCGTCAAGCGCTCCAAGTGCGCGTTCGGTGTCACCTCCATCGCCTATTTAGGGCATGTCATCTCTGCCGCAGGGGTGGCAATGGATCCTGACAAGGTCCAGGCGGTGGCAGATTGGCCCCAACCTCGCTCCGCACGTGCAGTCTGGGGATTCCTCGGCTTGGCGGGGTATTACCGCAAGTTCGTCAAGGAGTTCGGCACAATTGCCGCGCCCCTGACCGCCCTGCTCAAGAAGGAGGGCTTCGCTTGGACAGAGGCGGCTAGCGCTGCATTCGCTGCTCTCAAGACAACAGTCACTACAGCACCTGTCCTCGCGCTGCCCGACTTCGCCGAGCCCTTCATCATCGAGTGCGACGCCTCCACCTATGGGTTTGGTGTTGTGCTGCTCCAAGGCCAGCACCCAGTGGCCTTCTTCAGCCGGCCTATGGCACTGCACCACCAGTCCTTGGCGGCCTACGAAAGGGAGCTCATCAGCCTCGTTCTCGCCATCCGACATTGGCGACCATACCTCTGGGGGAGGCAGTTTCTGGTAAGGACTGATCATTACAGTCTGAAATTTTTGCTTGATCAGCGCTTGTCCACCATTCCACAACACCACTGGGTGGGCAAGCTCCTCGGCTTCGATTTCTCAGTGGAGTACAAGGCTGGAACCACCAATACAGTGGCCGATGCCTTGTCCAGGCGCGACACAGAAGAGCTGGCAGTCCTTGCCATCTCTGGACCATAGTTCGACTTCATCGAGCGCCTACGGCAAGCCCACGACACGGATCCAGCGCTGGTCACCATCAAGGCTGAACTCACGGCCGGGCAGCGCGTGGCTCCTTGGTCCCTCATCGAAGGCATGGTGGCCTTCCATGGTCGCCTCTACATTCCACCCACCTCGCCCCTGCTGGCCGAGGTCCTCACCGCCGTGCACGACGACGGCCACGAAGGAGTGCAGCGCACCCTGCACCGGCTGCGCCGTGACTTCCACTCACCGCGGCTGCGCACGGTGGTCCAGGACTACATCCGCGCCTGCACCACATGCCAACGTCACAAGTCTGAGCATCTGCATCCAGCAGGACTGTTCCTACTGCTGCCCGTGCCCACATCGGTCTGGACAGACCTTGGGCTCGATTTCATTGAAGCTCTTCCCCGCGTCGGCGGCAAGTCTGTCATCCTTACAGTCGTTGACCGATTCAGTAAGTATTGCCATTTCATTCCGCTAGCTCACCCCTATTCAGCGGAGTCTGTGGCCCAAGCATTCTTCACTGAGATTGTGCGGCTCCATGGTGTTCCCCAATCGCTGGTCTCAGACCGTGATCCAGTGTTCACCTCCATTTTCTGGAAGGAACTCATGCGTCTCATAGGGACCAAGCTGCACATGACTTCGGCGTTCCATCCCCAAGCTGATGGCCAGACCGAGGCAGCCAACAAGGTCATCACCATGTACCTTCGCTGCCTCACCGGTGATTGGCCCCAGCAGTCGCTGCGTTGGCTGCCATGGGCGGAGTACGTCTACAACACCGCCTTTCAAGCCTCCCTCCGGGACACGCCGTTCAAGATCGTCTACGGCCGCGACCCGCCCTCCATCCGCACTTACAAGCCCGGCGAAACTAGGGTCGCTACTGTGGCCAAAAGCATGGCTCAACGGGATGAACTCCTGGCAGATGCCCGCTGCCGACTGGAGCAAGCACATGCTGTCTACAAGCGTCACTACGACAAGAATCATCGCGAAGCCCGCTACGCCATGGGCGATTGGGTGTGGCTGAGGCTGCGGCATCGCGCTCCAGCCTCCCTGCAGGTGGCATCCAAAGGGAAGCTCAGGCCCCGTTTCTACGGGCCCTATCGCGTGGCGGCCATCATCAACGACGTCGCCTACCGCCTCGAGATCCCTCCTCGAGCACGTCTACATGATGTCTTTCACATCGGCCTCCTGAAGAAGTTCGTGGGCACTCCACCAGCGGTGCCTCCTACCTTGCCGCCCACTCATCATGGTGCCACGTAGCCGGTGCCGGAACGCGCCACCCGAACCCGCCTGGCTAGAGGAGTCCGCCAGGTGCTGGTTCATTGGCAGGGGGAACCAGCAGCATCTACTACCTGGGAAGACATCGAGAGCTTCATCGACAGATATCTTTCATTCAAGCTCGAGGACGAGCTGCTCGTCGAGGGGGGGAGAGATGTCATGTGGGGTAGACAATACTGCCGCCGGCAGAAGCCCAAGGCGGCTTAGACTGCTGGATATTTCAGCAAGTAAGAAGTAGTTGAGGGTTGGGTAGTTGAGAAGCTAGAGTTAATGCAGGAAAGTAGAGCCAAGGAGCCAGCCGACTCCTTCATGTATGCAGGAACCCATGTGAATGAGAAAAGCAAGAACATTTACCTTCCTAGTCTACGTCTCTCTCTCTCAATCTCACCTCCTTCTCTGGGCGACCAGGTAACAGCCCTGGCACCATTACCGGGCCCTGACTAAGAAGCCAGGGACCCTAGGTGTCGACGCCCTTGACAGAATAACTGTAGGAGGGATTAGGAGGCTGCACATATAAAAAGTGGGGAGAGCAGAGAATACAGAGTTAACCAAAACCAATCTCCCTAGGTAGGACAAGAATTTGCTTACCCCAGAAAGCCTTCTTTCCATTTTAGAAATTAGAGGACTAAAATCATTCACAACTGGTCTGGTAGTACCTAAGGGCAAACCCAAATAGGTGAAAGGCATACTTCCTACTGCACAACCAAAGGTCTGAGCAAGGTGAAGGGTTTTGTCAGTTGAAACATTGATAGGTACCAGAAAGCTTTTTTGGAAATTTACATGTAGTCCTGTAGAATCAGAGAAGGATTTGAGTAGGCCTTTCAGAGTGAATAACTGCATTGCATCGGCTGGTAAAATGAGCAAAGTATCATCTGCATACTGGACAATAGGGAACTGCTCTTCAAAATCATTTGAGATAGGATGTCTCAGTACACCAGAATTCCACGCTTTGTTGATGATTGACTGAAGTAAATCAGCAGCCAGGACAAAGAGGAGAGGGGAGAGGGGGGGTCTCCTTGCCTCACTCCCCTCTTGCAAGAAAAAGGCTTACCAGTGATTCCATTTAGAAGAACCGAAGAAGTGCCAGATTTTAGAATTGCTTCAATCCATTTTATCCATTTGTCAGGGAACCCTTTATGTTTGAGAACCTCAATAATTACCTGGTGTTCAATTTTGTCAAAAGCCTTTTCAAAATCCAATTTTAGAATCACAATCTCCTTCTTCGAATGATGGCGCAAATGTAGAAATTGAAAGGCCCACGCCAGACAATCCTGTATAGTCCTACCCTTTATGAACCCATACTGGTTAGTATGTACCAGTTCAAGGATGACATTCTGAAGCCTTGAAGAGAGAAGCTTGGTAATACTCTTTATAGAATAGTTGAGCAGGGATATTGGTCTGTAGTCATCCACTGTCTCAGGGTTATTCCTTTTGGGGATAAGGGCAATGTGAGAGGAGTTGTGCTTCTGAGGTCAATGGTATCACTGAAGAAATCATTAAATAGCCTTAAAAAATCTTGTTTGATGATGGACCAGCACTTTCTGATGAATTTACCATTGAAACCATCAGGCCCAGGAGCATGATTGGGTGGTAGCTCAGAGATCACATTCTTTATTTCCTCAGCACTGAAGTCATTTTCTAGATAATCAAGTTGATGCCTTTGAAGTAAGGAAGAAAGATCATAGGAGATACCACAGAATTCACTAACCCCCAGTCTATTTTTGAAAGCTTCCCAAAGAATGCCTGCCTTATGCTCATGGTTAGTAACTAAAATGTCACCTGGAATGCTCAAACTGGCAATTTTATTTCTTCTGTGTGAGATAGATGCCATGGCCTGGAAAAAACTAGTGTTTTCATCTCCCAACTTGACCCATCTGACAGTGTTACGTTGCTTCCAATAAATTCTTTTTTCTTCAAGCAACTTTGCAATGTGGGATTTAACTAAACCCCTGAAAGCTGATTCTAGGCTGGATAGAGGCCTCTGCTCTTCTAGGCCATCAAGGAGAAGCAGCACCCAGTCACTATTGTGTAGGAGTTTGTTGAAATTTTGAAAACTTCTTCTCCACTGTTTTAGTCCTAGCCTTGTTTGCTTGAATTTAGCATTTATCGTTCTGGCAGCATTGGAGTAGAAAGCTGTACTGTTCCAATGTAAGTCAACCACTTTCAAGAAGTCTGCATGATCAGCCCAGTAGTTTTCAAACCTGAAGATACCAGACTTGGGGATACTGCTGCCAAAGCTAATAACATAGGGAACATGATCAGAAATGGGTTTGGAGAGGGGTTGAACTGTTGTTGAGGGGTAAAGGTAGCTCCAACTAGCATTGCAGAAAACCCAATCCAATTTGATTAGCAGGGGATCAATTTGCATATTACTCCAAGTATATGTTCTACCACTGAATGGTATGTCAACAAGTTCCAGATCTGAAATTAAGTCATTAAACAAACTCATCTCACCTGAATCACCACATGGCTTGTTTCTATCTTCTGCAGATCTATACAAGTTAAAATCACCAGCAATGATCCACTCATCAAAAACACTATAGTCCAGGTTTAGGGACTAGGTTATGAAAGCTAGTTTCCCAGTGGCATTTGAAGGTCCATATACATTGCTTAGAAAGAAGCAACTGTTGTCAAAGTTATTAGTAAATTTCACAGTGACACAATAAGCATTGGTCTGAATGATTTCACCCTTGTAGACAGAGCTGTTCCAAATAGTGATAATGCCACCAGAGGCACCCACTGAGGGGAAGTAAGCAAAACTATTCAAGTGCTTTGGACAGAACTTTTTGAGGTAAAAGGAATCAAAATGTTCTCTCTTGGTCCCCTGCAAGCAAAGAATGTGACAAGAGCTTTCATTGATCTTGGTTTTGATTGCATCTCATTTTTCCTTCGAATTTATGCCCCTTATATTCCACACTAAGATGTTAAAATTTCTGTTGTTACTCATTGAGAAAACTGTGGGAGCAGGGCAGTAGTACTATCTCACCAGGGGATAGTAAAGGAGAGAATTTCAGGGTTCTCACAGGTGCAGGGGTGTCATAACAGAATGATGTAACAACAACAACAACATAGCCTCAGTCACAAGCAAGTTGGGGTAGGCTAGAATGATGTAAACCAATAGAAAAAGATAACAGGATTTACATAAATGCAGGAAGGAGAATAGGTAGATGCAACACAGGAGAAATAGATAAAATAGCAGGATGACATATTAAACATCATCTGATCATAGGGTTCATCAACAGTGCGTACATTCCAGCAACTAAACATCTTATTTATGGACCAGCACGCATGCTGGTATAAAAAGTAGCACGCACACTTAATTTTAACAGTTCTAGGATGCCAGAGCAACAAAAGAGACATCACCCAACCAACAGGTGACGTTTTGGCATATATTGAGGGTCTAATGATATTGATGTCTTTTTTCAGGATGGCAGCCGACACATCACTAGGATGTATCTGAAGGAAGCCTGTGGCGATCCCTTCCACAATCTCATGGGTCAGGTGAGGAGCTGGTGTAGGAGTGTGAGCCGGTGCAGGGATCATGGCCAGAGGGACAGGCTCCAGAACATGCTTCAGAGGGCTCTTGTAGCCACCAAGCTTTGCTACATTCCTCTTGTTGCGTCTCAGATACTTGTCATCCAGCTGTTCTTTCACCTTCACAGCCCTTCTCTTCCTGGGGGTGAACTGGTCTGCAGAGATCTCCATGATATCCTCATCATCCAGCTCGTCCAGCTCCTTGAGACTTGGAGCTGGTGCCTTTGTCTGGTCAGGAAAAAGAAAGGCGAACCAGGCCAGGGTTAGGAAGTCGACAAAGTATTCCGGGATATAAGTGTTAATATCAATATCCAAAAGAGACATGTTTCTAAAGGAATTGGAAAGAATAGATTTGGGGATGCGTATCAGAAGTACCTTTGGAAGATCCCTGTAAAGAACTGGACGTGGGCCAGGTAGCATGACAGCAGCAGAGGAGCTTTCTTCGGCTTGTTTAGATTGCAAGTTTTTTCACTCTCTCTCCATCACATCAAATCTTTGGACACATGCATAAAGTATTAAATGTAGATAAAAAAATAACTAATTACACAGTTTGATTGTAAATTACGAGACGAATCTTTTGAGCCTAGTTAGGCCATGATTGAACAATAATTATCAAATACAAACGAAAGTGCTACAGTGCCAAATACTGATTCCTAACCCTAATCTAAACCAGGCCTTCCATAGGCTTACTCGGGAACAAACCTCTGACCACCACAGATTTGACCTTTGGGGCAGGAGGCACCACAACACTATCTTTAGCAATTGGTTCATACCTGTCACTGAAAGGGTTGACAAACTCCTGGGAAATCTCAACATTCATCCCAGCATGAGCATCCACAACAACTACAGCATCAGCAGGGGCAACAGTGGCAGCTTGGACACCTTGATCTCTTCCCTGATCATCCACCACCATGTTTGAGCCACCAGCATTGGAGTTTGCTGGGCTTGCACTTGAAGCAGCTGGTGGAATAGGGCCCATCCAACGTGGTGCTTGGGCTGGGATGGGGTGCAAGGGCCCAGTTGTCACAAAAGCTTCTTCATCCTTCAACTCCTGCACAGACTTCTTTTTAACACAAAGCAAGGAACAGTCCACGATTTTCCTTTGATGGGCACACCTGCATTGATCTTCACTGAATCCGGGATTTTCCTGTCATCGTTAAGATAAACTTGGACCACAACACGAGCTAGACTACGATCTGCATGCCAATGAACCATGATTCCAAAAGTAGAGACCCACTTGGCAACAATTTGAGTAGTGCGAAGGTCTTCTGGGAACCCTAACAGCATGACCCAAGTCTCTCTATGTAGCTCAAAAGATCTAGCATTGTCTCCCTCATCATGCTTCACCACAGTAATCCTATAGTTACCAAAGCGAAAAACAGGCCCCAAGAACTTCTCCCTTTCAAGCGGACTACCAAAGCGAACATATGCATCTCCCAAGGGACATTGATGGATTTCAGCAACACGCACCTCATGCACATCCCTGAAGAAGACCTTGAGCTCTTTGGAGAGGAGGTTGAAATCATCCTTGTGCACCGGCGGGTCGAGCTTGATTTTGGCCAGGTCCTCATTGAAAGGGGAGTAGCATCCGGTGACAAACACCTCATGGCGAAGAGGCGGCCTGATCGGGGGATCCTCCAGCGAGTACCCGGCCGGCACGAAGGGTCGTGGGTCGACCGGGAGAAGTTGGCCATCGGAGGTGTCGAGGTGGGGTTTTCCACTGTAGTGGGGGATTGGGAGAGGAGAGGATCAGAGGAAGACGACGTCTTTGCATTTATACCGAGCGGGCATGACTTTCCATCTTCCGAGCGTAGAATGGGCCGGTACAGCCGTTGTTGACGGGCCATAGAAAGGCAATTGCGAGAAGAGTGCCCATAATTATATCTGGTCCTGCATCTGATTGATCCCTGACAATCTTTCCTTAAATCCTTAAATGGCCAAAGCCCAAACATTTGAGATAATGGGGCCAAAACTGGGGGGGGGGGGGGGGGGGGGGGGGGGGGGGGGGGGGGGGGGGGGGGGGGGGGGGGGGAAGTTAGGGGCAGCCAAAGATTTCGCTGGGCGTTTAACATTATGCTTAACAGCCCAGCGAAGAACACGCTTGTTTGAATTCATCAGAGAGGAATCCAAAGATCGGATTGGATGTAAGAATGGAGGTTTGGGTAAAATACCAGAGGATTGCTTGCCAGGAAAGGCTTCCTTGAAATTGGATTGATATTTTTTTGGATAATTCAGCCGAAGGAAGATAGATTTTTTCTCTTTGGGAGGTGGATTAGAACGAACCGCTTCTGCATAGCTTTTTTTAGAACCCATGGTTGTCCACTGCGCCTCTTGCTCCTTGCACCACAGTGCAAATTCCTTGCGCCAATTTGGACCACCATCACTCCAAAAAAAGAAAAATATGGCTAAAGATTTGCAACCAAAGCTTTTAAGATTGCGAACCATAAAACCAACATCCTTGCGGGACACAGAAAAACTGAACATCCAGCCAGAGAGATGAAAAACATTGAAATCTTTCGCAATGCCACCAAGGCAAGATTGAAGGATCAGACCAACTGAGTCCTCATTGAGGCGGATAGCCGAGCAACCAAAGCTTGCAACAAGGTGGAAAGCCGAAGAGGAGATTGGAGGTTCTGGACTCACCGAGCATCCAAAACGTCGAGACACGATTCTAGCGAAATCGACCCCTGGATCAAAGCATAGATCCGAGAGACCAACCATCACCGGCATCACGATAAGCAGCGGGCGCCATGATCAGGGAGCGAAGTTGCCGAGAAGGGGAGCGTGGGGGGAGGAGGGGGAGCGCTCTCATCGTGCACTTGAGCACAGGGATCGACTTGCGTGCTAGTACCAGTTTCAGAGTAGGTACCAGAGCAAATTAGGGAAAATGATCAACACATATAATGTAGGGATAACAAGTCAAATAACAATTGACGGTCAGCTGTCTCGTATTGGAATTAGTAGTTTGCCTGTTTTGTTTTCAGACTCTAAATGATCTCACAGAATTGTTTGTTAAACATCGTTCTTCGGCAACTGGAGATAATTCTTGTGCAATAAAGTATGCTATGGTTGATCTGGTGAAGTATTTCTATAATCGGTCACAAATGGAGGATATGTCAGCTGGTGGTGTTAATAACGCCCAGCCTAGTGTTGAAAAATGCGATGTTAACGTGCTAGAAAATTGTCATGACCCAGTTGATGCTCATCAATGTGGAAAGGGCGCTAAGGATTTTGATGATGGTGAAGGCTCGAACAAGCATAGCAGGAAGGTTGATTCCGATGCTCATCGTGCTGAGGTGTCAGAGGTTTGATGTTTTTTCTTTTTATTTTGTATTTACCTTTTAATGCAATTGGTTTGAAATTGTTTTTTGTTTTTGTATGATATATTTTTTTTACTTATGTTGCTGTTTTTTTTAAAAAAAAATTAAGGGCGACATGTTTAAAGTGAGAGTTAAGCGTTGTGCAATAAGGAAGCCACAACTAAGTTATCTGTTCTGCTCATGATGTTGTTGAAATTCCAAATCCTGGAAGCAATGTTGCTGTAAGTATATTTTGTTTTGTTTGTTGTCTTCCCTTTTCACAACTGGCCTTTAAACTTTGCGCTAACTGTTTTGTTGCAATATAATAGTTATTTTGTATCGTACTATTAGATTGTCGTGTATTTTACATTATTCTGTTGTTTTGATAATGAAGTTTTTTGTTTATTTTATATTTTTCATTCATTTGAAGGGTCGAGAATTTGATTCTGAGGTGAGACATGAATAGAGTTTTCAGAAATCTGGATCAAACCTTTGTGATGAATCAACCGTTGCAGGTATTTTTTTATGTACATTTTTTCGAAGACTTGTGCTTCATAACTTTGTAATACTTGTTCAGAATTGTTCATATTGTCGTGAAATTGTAGGCAAGAAATTAGAAGCAAAGTTGGGTGAGGAAATTTCAACACCTTCGCATACAAAACCTCAAGTGGTGAATTTGAATAAGAATCAATCTGAGAGAAACTTTAAGAGTACTGGCAAGGTTCCTGAACATGATCAGAGAGCTGAGACTTTTGCGCAGTCTTTCCAATCTTCTTGTGTTAAGGTTTGATTGTTTTGTCTTGTTACCAGTATTTGTAAAATGATATTTTTGTTGTGGTATAATGCTTTTTTGTATTCCTGATGTCATTTGTTTTTGCTTACAAGGGTGGGAATGAGTTTGTAACTGCTGCTCAACTGCATGATCACTCTTCCTACGGTAAATGCCCGAGGTTAAGATTTGAATTTGGGAGTTTATCCAGTGGAGCATTTCCTTGGAGTGGTTTTCGGTTTCGTCCACCGAATACCTATAACAGGGATTTTCCTGCAAAAGTGTGTCACTCGAAATTTGGGTGTAATGTTGATGAGATAATGTCTTACACTGTTGTTATGTTTTATGCAGACCATACCCTGTGGTCAAAGTAAGCATTTGTAACACCCTCGGTGTTGCCTGTGCAATCTTTTGCTAAAACACTAGATAGCATAATATTTATGTGTAAATGCATGTGATATAGGGTGTAAATGAATGTACGTAACGTAAAACGACCAACGGAAATGCTTAACCACAGGTCGTTCGTGACCTATACAATTTTCAAGTACGGATGTTCGCGAATTTTTATTGAACGAAAATGCTATAGAATGTATATACGTAATTTTAGTAAAGTTAGAAGTACACACCATGTAGGTGACGATGAAATACCTGCGGTTGAGAAATGAATTCACTAACTAACATACCTAGTAGCTTGGAAATCGCAAGTGACACGAATCCGATCGAGACTTAGTCGAATTTCTAAGACTGAAAAATGGTTTGACGAAGCCGAGTTTGGCAATTTTTGTAAGGAATTTGGGTTAAGCAGTGGTATGATGTTTTAGCTTGGTTTAGTAGCCCCATGTGTCCTCTTGATCATCGTGAAGTGGGTTTAGGTCAAGAGACAACCTGGTGATAGGATTATAGGCTTTAAAATTCGCGCTTAGCATGTTCTCGTTGGGTTCGCAGGTAGTGTGCGGTCACCACATGCGGTCCTGATGTCGCTGTGCCATCCTTGCCCATGCTGGCCACCGTCGGCCGCGTCCCGCCGAGCCAGCACGGCGCCCCTCTGCCCGGGGTCTCTGCCGCTTGCGTCGCATCGTCGTTGCCGCTGCTGCGCGCACCCGCTGCACCGTCACATGGCCTGGCCGCCGTCGTCTTGCGAGTCAAAGCGTTGCGGTCGCATGAGTCGTGCCGGCCTCGTACACGCACGTGGAGTCGTCATCCAGTGTACTGTTGTCCTCTCCTATTTAGTGGCAGTGCCACGCCGCGCTCCTCAATCACAGCCGCCTTGAATGGCATTGCGCCGACCGGCCGAGCGGCACCAAGGCCAACACACAGAGCCTGGCCCAATCCATGTAATTACGCATGCCAGAAGCTAGAATGGGAGCCTAGCTACGCGCCAAGCCTGCCCACTACTGCAGTCGTATGGAGTCGAGCTTCAATTTGATGTTTCCCTATCGTAGACCACCTTAAGACCAAACAGCGACGTCCACCTAATTGGCCTCGCACCATCCACCTCCGTCCAATTAACCGTGAATCCAACTAGCTCTGGTGGTTAGCTCACGATTAGAGTCGACCCGACGAGCTTTCATCCTCTAGTGAGGTACTGCGGAGCATTTCCCTCGCAGTAGTCCGCCATGGCCGTCGGGGTGGGTGCTCGGCCAGGGTGTCGTTCCTGCTCCTTTGTCTCAATTGAGCGGTGCTTTTGCGTCTCCTTGACTTGGTTGCCTCTCCTGTGAAACAGTTTCACCAAGGGTGCAGCGAGTCACCGAGAACGTCATCGCCGCGCTTGCCGTGAACCAGAGCAACCCTGCGCACGTGGCCAACCACCTTGCCGAGCCTCGCGACTTCGTCTAGGCCGTCCTACACGTCTCTGGTGAGGTCCTCCTGCTCCTAGGGTAGATGATTGAATCGGTTAAGGCCTAGGCTCGCCGAAGGGCTCTTTTGCATAAGCGTCGGCATGCGCGGGGGTCTTCCTGCCATGGGCCGCGCTGGGCTGATTTGCCCTTTTTCTTTTCTAGTAAATTAGTAATGCTTTTCTGTTTTAATTTTAGAGCCAAACTTGTATAATTAATATCAATTTGCATAGATGTCCAAAAATTGTGAAATAAATTGTGTTCAGTTCCTAAAAATGTGATCTATCCATTAGAGTAGTTAGTTTATAGTTATCTGTGGGAATATTAGATTCATTAATTCATTTAGGAAAGCTTAGCATTATTTAGATTAATAATTGTATGAATTTTTGTGGCAAATTTGTAATAGCTTTGACCATAAAAATTTTATAGTAGGTTCATTGTATTATTATGTGCTCACTATAATTTTTGTAGCCTTAGAATAGGTTGATAAATAAGGTAGCTAATACTCCTTGTTTTATCATATATATAGTAAATCGGTATTAAGAGTACGAATGCCTTTAGTTGCTAAGATAATACATGCCATGTTTCATACATGTTAGTGATAACAATAGGTAACTTAGCACCTTAGTCGATACAGCTAGCTTAGTAGCTTGATAGGTGTATTTGTATTTTAAGAGTTGCTGTTGCCGTATTACTAAGTGTTGCATCATCATTTCATGCATGTAGATAACGAGTTGTTAGAGTTCATGTTCGTGGGTGAATAGGAATACAAGGGGATCATCGAGGAGTACAAGGGGAAGTTAGGGGCAGCCAAAGATTTCGCTGGGCGTTTAACATTACGCTTAACAGCCCAGCGAAGAACACGCTTGTTTGAATTCATCAGAGAGGAATCCAAAGATCGGATTGGATGTAAGAATGGAGGTTTGGGTAAAATACCAGAGGATTGCTTGCCAGGAAAGGCTTCCTTGAAATTGGATTGATATTTTTTTGGATAATTCAGCCGAAGGAAGATAGATTTTTTTCTCTTTGGGAGGTGGATTAGAACGAACCGCTTCTGCATAGCTTTTTTTAGAACCCATGGTTGTCCACTGCGCCTCTTGCTCCTTGCACCACAGTGCAAATTCCTTGCGCCAATTTGGACCACCATCACTCCAAAAAAAGAAAAATATGGCTAAAGATTTGCAACCAAAGCTTTTAAGATTGCGAACCATAAAACCAACATCCTTGCGGGACACAGAAAAACTGAACATCCAGCCAGAGAGATGAAAAACATTGAAATCTTTCGCAATGCCACCAAGGCAAGATTGAAGGATCAGACCAACTGAGTCCTCATTGAGGCGGATAGCCGAGCGACCAAAGCTTGCAACAAGGTGGAAAGCCGAAGAGGAGATTGGAGGTTCTGGACTCCCCGAGCATCCAAAACGTCGAGACACGATTCTGGCGAAATCGACCCCTGGATCAAAGCATAGATCCGAGAGACCAACCATCACCGGCATCACGATAAGCAGCGGGCGCCATGATCAGGGAGCGAAGTTGCCGAGAAGGGGAGCGTGGGGGAGGAGGGGGAGCGCTCTCATCGTGCACTTGAGCACAGGGATCGACTTGCGTGCTAGTACCAGTTTCAGAGTAGGTACCAGAGCAAATTAGGGAAAATGATCAACACATATAATGTAGGGATAACAAGTCAAATAACAATTGACGGTCAGCTGTCTCGTATTGGAATTAGTAGTTTGCCTGTTTTGTTTTCAGACTCTAAATGATCTCACAGAATTGTTTGTTAAACATCGTTCTTCGGCAACTGGAGATAATTCTTGTGCAATAAAGTATGCTATGGTTGATCTGGTGAAGTATTTCTATAATCGGTCACAAATGGAGGATATGTCAGCTGGTGGTGTTAATAACGCCCAGCCTAGTGTTGAAAAATGCGATGTTAACGTGCTAGAAAATTGTCATGACCCAGTTGATGCTCATCAATGTGGAAAGGGCGCTAAGGATTTTGATGATGGTGAAGGCTCGAACAAGCATAGCAGGAAGGTTGATTCCGATGCTCATCGTGCTGAGGTGTCAGAGGTTTGATGTTTTTTCTTTTTATTTTGTATTTACCTTTTAATGCAATTGGTTTGAAATTGTTTTTTGTTTTTGTATGATATATTTTTTTTACTTATGTTGCTGTTTTTTTTAAAAAAA
The DNA here is from genome assembly GCF_019320115.1 of Miscanthus floridulus. Lineage (NCBI taxonomy): Eukaryota > Viridiplantae > Streptophyta > Magnoliopsida > Poales > Poaceae > Miscanthus > Miscanthus floridulus. Next base: position 73,249,099 of record NC_089588.1, read on the forward strand.
ATTAAGGGCGACATGTTTAAAGTGAGAGTTAAGCGTTGTGCAATAAGGAAGCCACAACTAAGTTATCTGTTCTGCTCATGATGTTGTTGAAATTCCAAATCCTGGAAGCAATGTTGCTGTAAGTATATTTTGTTTTGTTTGTTGTCTTCCCTTTTCACAACTGGCCTTTAAACTTTGCGCTAACTGTTTTGTTGCAATATAATAGTTATTTTGTATCGTACTATTAGATTGTCGTGTATTTTACATTATTCTGTTGTTTTGATAATGAAGTTTTTTGTTTATTTTATATTTTTCATTCATTTGAAGGGTCGAGAATTTGATTCTGATGTGAGACATGAACAGAGTTTTCAGAAATCTGGATCAAACCTTTGTGATGAATCAACCGTTGCAGGTATTTTTTTATGTACATTTTTTCGAAGACTTGTGCTTCATAACTTTGTAATACTTGTTCAGAATTGTTCATATTGTCGTGAAATTGTAGGCAAGAAATTAGAAGCAAAGTTGGGTGAGGAAATTTCAACACCTTCGCATACAAAACCTCAAGTGGTGAATTTGAATAAGAATCAATCTGAGAGAAACTTTAAGAGTACTGGCAAGGTTCCTGAACATGATCAGAGAGCTGAGACTTTTGTGCAGTCTTTCCAATCTTCTTGTGTTAAGGTTTGATTGTTTTGTCTTGTTACCAGTATTTGTAAAATGATATTTTTGTTGTAGTATAATGCTTTTTTGTATTCCTGATGTCATTTGTTTTTGCTTACAAGGGTGGGAATGAGTTTGTAACTGCTGCTCAACTGCATGATCACTCTTCCTACGGTAAATGCCCGAGGTTAAGATTTGAATTTGGGAGTTTATCCAGTGGAGCATTTCCTTGGAGTGGTTTTCGGTTTCGTCCACTGAATACCTATAACAGGGATTTTCCTGCAAAAGTGTGTCACTCGAAATTTGGGTGTAATGTTGATGAGATAATGTCTTACACTGTTGTTATGTTTTATGCAGACCATACCCTGTGGTCAAAGTAAGCATTTGTAACACCCTCGGTGTTGCCTGTGCAATCTTTTGCTAAAACACTAGATAGCGTAATATTTATGTGTAAATGCATGTGATATAGGGTGTAAATGAATGTATGTAACGTAAAACGACCAACGGAAATGCTTAACGACAGGTCGTTCGTGACCTATACAATTTTCAAGTACGGATGTTCGCGAATTTTTATTGAACGAAAATGCTATAGAATGTATATACGTAATTTTAGTAAAGTTAGAAGTACACACCATGTAGGTGACGATGAAATACCTGCGGTTGAGAAATGAATTCACTAACTAAAATACCTAGTAGCTTGGAAATCGCAAGTGACACGAATCCGATCGAGACTTAGTCGAATTTCTAAGACTGAAAAATGGTTTGACGAAGCCGAGTTTGGCAATTTTTGTAAGGAATTTGGGTTAAGCAGTGGTATGATGTTTTAGCTTGGTTTAGTAGCCCCATGTGTCCTCTTGATCATCGTGAAGTGGGTTTAGGTCAAGAGACAACCTGGTGATAGGATTATAGGCTTTAAAATTCGCGCTTAGCATGTTCTCGTTGGGTTCGCAGGTAGTGTGCGGTCACCACATGCGGTCCTGATGTCGCTGTGCCATCCTTGCCCATGCTAGCCACCGTCGGCCGCGTCCCGCCGAGCCAGCACGGCGCCCCTCTGCCTGGGGTCTCTGCCGCTTGCGTCGCTTCGTCGTTGCCGTTGCTGCGCGCACCCGCTGCACCGTCACATGGCCTGGCCGCCGTCGTCTTGCGAGTCAAAGCGTTGCGGTCGCATGAGTCGTGCTGGCCTCGTACACGCACGTGGAGTCGTCATCCAGCGTACTGTTGTCCTCTCCTATTTAGTGGCAGTGCCACGCCGCGCTCCTCAATCACAGCCGCCTTGAATGGCATTGCGCCGACCGGCCGAGCGGCACCAAGGCCAACACACAGAGCCTGGCCCAATCCATGTAATTACGCATGCCAGAAGCTAGAATGGGAGCCTAGCTACGCGCCAAGCCTGCCCACTACTGCAGTCGTACGGAGTCGAGCTTCAATTTGATGTTTCCCTATCGTAGACCACCTTCAGACCAAACAGCGACGTCCACCTAATTGGCCTCGCACCATCCACCTCCGTCCAATTAACCGTGAACCCAACTAGCTCTGGTGGTTAGCTCACGATTAGAGTCGACCCGACGAGCTTTCATCCTCCAGTGAGGTACTACGGAGCATTTCCCTCGCAATAGTCCGCCATGGCCGTCGGGGTGGGTGCTCGGCCAGGGTGTCGTTCCTGCTCCTTTGTCTCAATTGAGCGGTGCTTTTGCGTCTCCTTGACTTGGTTGCCTCTCCTGTGAAACAGTTTCACCAAGGGTGCAGCGAGTCACCGAGAACGTCATCGCCACGCTTGCCGTGAACCAGAGCAACCCTGCGCACGTGGCCAACCACCTTGCCGAGCCTCGCGACTTCGTCTAGGCCATCCTACACGTCTCTGGTGAGGTCCTCCTGCTCCTAGGGTAGATGATTGAATCGGTTATGGCCTAGGCTCGCCGAAGGGCTCTTTTGCATAAGCGTCGGCATGCGCGGGGGTCTTCCTGCCATGGGCCGCGTTGGGCTGATTTGCCCTTTTTCTTTTCTAGTAAATTAGTAATGCTTTTCTGTTTTAATTTTAGAGCCAAACTTGTATAATTAATATCAATTTGCATAGATATCCAAAAATTGTGAAATAAATTGTGTTCAGTTCCTAAAAATGTGATCTATCCATTAGAGTAGTTAGTTTATAGTTATCTGTGGGAATATTAGATTCATTAATTCATTTAGGAAAGCTTAGCATTATTTAGATTAATAATTGTAGGAATTTTTATGGCAAATTTGTAATAGCTTTGACCATAAAAATTTTATAGCAGGTTCATTGTATTATTATGTGCTCACTATAATTTTTGTAGCCTTAGAATAGGTTGATAAATAAGGTAGCTAATACTCCTTGTTTTATCATATATATAGTAAATCGGTATTAAGAGTACGAATGCCTTTAGTTGCTAAGATAATACATGCCATGTTTCATACATGTTAGTGATAACAATAGGTAACTTAGCACCTTAGTCGGTAGAGCTAGCTTAGTAGCTTGATAGGTGTATTTGTATTTTAAGAGTTGCTGTTGCCGTATTACTAAGTATTGCATCATCATTTCATGCATGTAGGTAACGAGTTGTTAGAGTTCATGTTCGTGGGTGAATAGGAATACAAGGGGATCATCGAGGAGTACGAGGAGGAGATTCTCGTACAGGAGGGAGCCCTAGAGCCATCTGTTGCTGACTTTGTTGACACACCGCCTGCCCAAGGCAAGCCCCGGTGCATAACCCTTATTTTGAATAATCACTGAATACATATGTGATGTGCATTTACGTTACAAACATTTTATGGAAACTACATTCATAGATATATCTACCTATGAGTCCTACTAGTATAGGTCGAGTAGCTGCTATGCTCAGGATTTCGGTAGCGTGAGTAACATGTCGTTACTCACAATAGGTGATTACTAAGATCACTCATGATAAAATGGTGGAAAGAAAAATTGAAGATCGGGCAGGGATATGGGTTGGGTATTGGTGGGTGTAAGAAGTTGTGTCCTGTGGCCAATGGGGCATAGCTTAGTTACACTTTTCCCCTGTCTATATCGGTTAAGGACCAGCCATTGCAATGGACTCTAGACAAGTCACAGATTTATTATCCCGAGCACATACTAGGGTATGGGTGCAGGGAAGACTTGTTGCTCTCTTGTTGTGGGTTCCGGCTATTTTCGGACCGACTGATTGGAGGCGGGGATGGTGGAGGTCTAAGCATCGCACTGAGTCTGGGACTCAGGAGCGGGGTCTTGGAGTCCAAGTTTGGACGGGGACCTGGACCCCTTGATAGGAGAGTGGTGGGTTGGTCCTGCTTGTGCCTAGGGTACAAGCGGGGCATGTGTTTCGGGGTACCTAGCTGGGCACATTAATTCGTGAATCGCCACCATGTCGGTACGACTTGTCTACACTCTAACACCGTAGTAAGAACTGAAAGAGGAAAGGTGATGAAATGGAACTGTTTGCTCAACCCTTGCTTGAAAGTAGATCATGTGCTTACATAGAATGGCTAGGTAATGAATTAATCATGACTGCTAATAATAACATAAATAAGGATTCACTATTAGTTTTGCTTTCTGCAAAAAGGAAACCAACAAACCATAAAGCTTATCATAACCCCTTGGAGTCAGAAAATTATTTCCACTAGTTGGATAAGTCTTGCGAGTACATTGTATACTCAGGGTTTATTTACCCCTATTGTAGGTACTGCTTGAGGAGTAGCCGTTGTGTGAAGGATTCTTCTGGTGGACACAGACGGATCCTTGCTTATTATCGATAGATGTTTATTTGATGTTTATTTTCATTCCGCTGTTTAATTTTCCGCACTCTGAATTTGGTAATGTAATAATACACTTTTTAAGAACTCAAGATGTATGAAATGACTAAGTTTGTAACTTGTTCTCATTATTGGATCCTTGGGGAAAAATGTGGATCATTCGGGCTTTCACTCGGGGTGTGCTCGACGGAACCCACCCGATGTAGCTCGCTCTCGGGCGCTTAGTGTCAGTGGAAGACAAGCGCCTCCGTAAATGCGTTATTTCGGGCGGTTCTGCCACAGCACTTATGAAGTTTCTATTTTTTTGGAGTTTTGTGTGTGTGTGTGTGTGTGTGTGTGTGTGTGTGTGTGTGTGTGTGTGTGTGTGTGTGTGTGTGTGTGTGTGTGTGTGTGTGTGTGTGTGTGTGTGTGTGTGTGTGTGTGTGTGTGTGTGTGTTTAGTGTCTGGTGGGTTTTTGTGTTCTTAACATTGCTATATTTTTCATAGGGAATAGGTTGTGTCCATTGACAAGGTTGTTGCGTCATTTGATGAGATTGGAACTTCATATAGGAAGGATAGGAAGTGTACTGTGCATAAGTGTGTGATGAATCTGTTTTGTCATCTTCTTTTTAGAGAGAGTCATCCGAAGTATAGTTAGAAGCATTATTTGTTCAGTACTGTGGGGGTATGTTGTTGTTTTATTATGTTTGTCTCTTAAAAAACATTTTCGTAATTATTTGTGTTTTAGCATTGTCTTTATTTTTTAGTAATTATTTATGTATAGGACTTCTTTATGAATCGCAGTCAGTGTCTATCTCCAGAAGATTATCTTTTTAAGACTTGTGGTAAATCTTTCAGGCAAGCCAATGATTGTTTTAAATTTGTTAAATCCAGCTATGTAAGTACTTCTCTATTTATTTGTTTTTCTTTTTTTGAAATGTCATTTGCTGTCTTGTTATAATTTATGAAATTTGCTAATTTTTTTCTCTATCTTTGTGTTTTGACTCTTTTTCTTTTCATGTCTCTCCCCTTTTTTGCGGCTAATGTTTCCTATAAACCACGAGAACGTTACTTTGATGATTGATTAATTTGTTTATTGTCGCATTGAATGAGCGTTACATTGTTTTCTTGGATTCGTTCTTTGATGAGCATTCTGATTATCATAGTCAAGTGAGGTCAATTTTGGTATGGGTATCTTCTTTTTTTCGTGCCTGATGTTTTTATGTTGTACATACTGAATGTATTGGTTTTCGTACTTTGATGATTGATTAATTTGTGTTTTTTGTTACATGATCTATCTGTAGATACCTAATTTTCTGAAAGCATGGGATGCATTTGTGGGTGATGATCCTGGCTTTGAGGATTTTGTCGTACACTATGTAGATGTTCCAAAGCAGGAAGTTAATACATTCTTCTGCACGGAGGATGATAGAATTTATGTTATGAAATATCTTGAAATATGGGATCCATTGGTCAATATGAAGTCAATATTTACATCGAGCCTGATTGGTAATATCAGAGTTCAAATTGTTTCTAGGCTGGTGTTTTCCAAATACAACTCCCTAAGTGAAGTGCAGAAACATGTTAAAGACTCGGAGACTTTTGTGAGTGGTTCTTCTTCTTCTTCTTCTTTCTTCTTTCTTCTTTCTTCTACTTCTTTGATGTTGTTTTGTTTATTCACGAAATGAAATGAAATGTGTATATGCATATATCTAGTATAGGTATATGGTTTGTAAGTGAGTAGTTCTTATCATTGTAATTGTAATATTGTATTAAATGTTTTCTTTTGTGATCTGCTTGCAGCGAAAGTTGAGGGATGAGAAGCTGATGAAGCATCCTTCTTTGAGTTACACTAGGATCTTTGATGCTTAAATTGTTAAAATGTTGTAACTCTTTTTAGTAGTGCGAGTGAGTGATGATGTTGTATTTTTTGTAAACGGAAGAATGTTGAGTTTTATCATAGTGCAAATTTACTTAGGGATGGTTGCAATAGAGTATGTGTCTTGTTTTATAACTATTTAATATTATATTCCATTGGTGCCATCTAGGGTAACTTTTCTGTGGCTGGTATCCTAATTTTATTTTAAGACTCTCTCGTGGGTCCGTGTGGTTAGGTTCTAGAAGATCAACTATCCCACTCGTGCGGCGGTGCCAGGTATGTTCATATTTTATCTTTTGGATCTTGTTGTTCTCTTCAATCTTTATTTTTTATTTAGTTTTTATTTTTTGTGTATGGCAAACTTGTGTTCCGCGTGAGTTTGAAACCCTAGATCACAAGTGCGGCTTTTTTATGTGATAGATTTGTTTCCGTTTGTTTCGTCATTCATTTGGATCTTTATTATATCTTTGTCCGGTTTTGTTCGTATTCTATCTCTTTGATTTTGCTGGTGTCTTCGATCTATTTTTTTAATTAATTTTATTTTGTGGATGGAATGGTTGTGTTTCGCCGTGATTTTTTAAACCCTAGATCGCAAGCGCAGTTTTTGTTTTTTAATGTTATAGATTTATTTCCTTTTGTTTCGTCACTCGTTTAGATCTTTATTAGATCTTTTTGCAATTAAATATCATTTTTGTTTCTTCTTTTTGGTTGAAAGATCTTCATCAAAGCCGACATCCCCTTGTCGTGGCGTTATTATTATGTTATTTTTTCCTTGTGTATTTGATGACATTTTTTGTGTGTGTTGCTTGTCGTGATTTACGATGGAACCCAATCCTTACCAGTTGGCAACTAAGAAACCGAGGAGTGTAAGTAGTTTTTTGTTATGAATACACGTTTTGATTGTGATAGTGTTATGTGCTTATTATATGCTATTTTTACGTGCTTTTGCAATGATGCAGGAATTGTCAGAGTCTGTAAAACATTCCTAGCCTTCGAACCTTTGTACAATTAAGTATAGAATGGTGAGTTGTTTTTTTATATCTATAAATCTTTTTCTTGCTGCATTATTCTTGGCAGGATCTATGACATATTTGTTTTTGACAATGACCTAGGAATTGGATGCGGCCAGGATTCAGGGTCAGTCCTCAATCACCGTAAGTCCTTAGACTTCAATTATTAGAAGTCAAAGGACATTTGGAATACCATACGTGAGAATCATTGATGTCTTAAAACCTTGTTGGTGCATAAGTATGTAATGGTCTGGTTAGGGTTTATGTGTGTGGTTACATTAGTTAAACATGTCTAATGTTATGTATAAATGTGTGGATTAATCCTATATTTGGTTCATGCCTTTTCACGCAGGTGGCCATTGGTTTTGGTCAGCAACCCACAAAATTAGAGGTGCCTATCGCTCCAAACTGCCTAGAAGTATACAGCGATGTTGTTGATGAGAAGGTATGTTTTGAGACCATATGAAATTGTAACTCAATATGTGAAATTAAGCTTTGAATGTTGTACATCTATACGAAATTAAGTTAATTTTATGTTATTTTTTGTATTTTTGTTCCAACAAGTATTCACCGCTCTCCAAATTCAAGCAATAGTTTTGTTGGTGTCTGTGGCATTTGGACTGGTTGTTCATAGAATACTTTCTTTTTATGTGCAATCCAAACATTTCACAATTTATTGATTTAACATATCTATAGTATATGTAGAATATGTGTGGGTTTTTTTATTCATGTGTGTTTTTCATTTGCACTTTTGGTTTGTTGCTAGTCGTGGATTTAGATTCAGCCTAACCCTTATTGTCTTCCAAACAAGAAACCGAGAAGTGTAAGTTGTTATATATATATATATATACACTATTGTTGTATTATTCTGGGTAGGCTTTTTATGACATACATGGTGTTTGCAATCACTTAGGAATTGGACGCATTGAGGACTCTGGTTTATTATCAAAACATTGAAAGTCAGAATACATGTCGAAAGCCGGAAGTAAGGCTCTTTCTGCGGTTTGGAATTCTTTTGTTATTATTATAACGTGGTGTGGTGCATTTTAGGAAACATTGGCTTCATCCTAAGTTTCCTTCCATGGTCCTGTGCAGCTTGGCAGTGATGTTCATTAGTTGCGCTGCGAAGAATATGGTTGTGGCATTAGTCATGTAATCGGCCGTCATGGACTGCCACAGCTAGCCGTTCTTCCTCCGTTCCCTTATGGCCGAACAGCAACTAGAAGTGTTCCAAATCGTATGGTATGTTTTGAATTTCCAGGAAGTGATGGCGCAGTTAGTAGAATTGTAGATGATTTTCTGACTGATGTCTATTTATTGAGCTATATTTAGAGTCACGATGAAATTTTGTGGGATAATTGTACTGTTGGTTGTTGATTCTCGTAGGATTGCCTAGATGTTCCTGCAAATCAGTCTTGTGGTGATGAATTGATATGTGATCCAGTTGGAACTATTGATAAGTGTGACTGCGCTTCCGTATTCAGTGAGGTCTCCGGTAGCACAAATGAGGATCGATGCATTTCTTGTTCTTAGCGGCTGGTAGGTTTTCCATTTCACTATTACCGCGTTGCAATGCACATAATATCTATTTGTTTTGAGTTATTGAGAAATGGCATCTGTGGTTGGACATTGATGGCCTTCATGGCAGCCGTTGGGACGCTGATGGCCATGTTTGCATCAAAGTAGCTTTGGTGGCTGCGTTCAGCATGGCTAGAAGGTTTTGCTTCTGCAACACATAATTCACCCGGTCATCTTTCTTCCTCCGATGTAGCTGGGGCGGTGCGCCTCTCGCACGCTTCTCTTTCATCTCTGTTCACCATTTGAGGTGCATCAAGGACAACGATGAAGTGTACCGGAGACATTTGCTGGTAGATGTTTTGTGACGTGGCGTTGTGTCCTTGGTCAGTGTGGACGTCCTAGTACATGAGGTTTTGATCAGTCTGTTCAAAACATTAGAGCAGCTTGATGATTACATATCTTTTATGCGGTGTGCCTGTACTGTATAAATTTTTAACTATGATATGTTAGTTGTTGTATCCGCACTCTATTTAAACTATGTGATAAACTCGGTTCTAAGTTGTTTCGTTTTCTTATAAAATGGAGCGTTTGTTTTTGTGAAGTGTTGTTTTGTAAGTCATTGTTCTCACGACTAGTAACTCTGAGGTTTACCCGATTGTAACCCTTTCTATTCCTACATAATGAAATGATTGGTAGTATAGAAAGTGACAGTAATATGAAATTGATTGCAAATGGGATGTAAGTTTTATCTCTCGTTGTAACTGTGTTTTTCACAGTTTTTTTTCCTTCTTTTTATTATTTGTTTATTCTTGCAGTAGCAGAAGCAGTCTATCAATGAGTCATTTGTGAATGTACTAACTCCGTTTTTTTCCTTTTATTTTATTAGTGAGGAAAACTTTAAAGTTTCCATGTGTTGTTCAGTGTTGTAGCAATAGCAGTCATTTTGCGCCTCGTCTTGATTGCTCTTTTTTTTCGTGCTTGGCTATTGTAACACCCCGGTATTACTGATTAATTAATTATCTTGAGCATGTGTTTGAGACTCCCGTGTAGCTTGTTTTCGGTGTGCTAATAAGGTTGATTAGTGGCTACAAAAATGAATGAATGAAGGAAGAGAAAACAAAAGAGAAAGAGAGACGCATGGTGGGCACTGGGCAGCAGCCAGCAGCCAGCAGCCAGCAGCCCAGCCGTTGGGCTTGCCAACCGGCCTGCTGGTGCCTTTCCATAAAATAAAGAACAGAGAAAGGTCACGTCTGCTTCCTGCCCGGAGCTCCGCTCGAGCTTTGGGCGCGCTCGTCCGCGCCGGCCAACGGCCGCGCCAGCACCCCCGCCCATGCCGCGACAAGGGTCGCCGCTGGTCAAGCCGTTGCGTCCGCGTGAGCTCTGCTCAGCAGCCTGGCAGCCGTGTTTTCCGCACGTCGCGCGTGTACGCGCTTGCAGGCGTCGTCAGGCCACTGCCACTGCCGTCTGAGCGCGGGCAGGTAGAGCCTGCCGCCCTTGCGTGGACCGTCGTCATCTTCGGTTGTGCGGCTGCGAAATTCCGGGATCAGAGGCACAGGTACGGCGCTCTGCGCCTCCGTGCGTGGCAGACGCGCCTGCCCATACCGCGGCCTCAGCCCGCTCTGCACCTTGACCGGCGCTGTGCCGCCATCCCGGCTCCTGTTCGGGTGCTGTGCTGCTCGTGCGCTCGCGGCCCGCTTTGGACCGCTGGGTAAGCGCCGTCATCGCCGCTCGCATAAAAGCTAACTACAGGCCGTTTTTCTCTCTCGCTCTAAAAAAATCTCCCGCAAAGCCTACGTCTCTCCATCGCGCGTGTCCTGCTCGTGCCGTGGAGATAGGTAAGCATCCGCGTGCCCTCTTTCTCTTTTCTCGGGCCCTCGCCGCCGTGCTGGCTGCAGCCGCGGCCATGGCCGCCGCCCGTGCCGCAGCCGCTGTTTTGTGCGCGCGTGGCCAGGTCGCCGCGCCCGGTCCTGGCGCGGGCTGGGCCTCGTCGCGGGCGCGCCTCCGCCTCCCGAGGTCGTCGTGTCCTCCCTCAACCGCTGTGCGGCCCGCGGCCGGCCGGACTGCTCTGTTTTGAGCTCGAGTCGTGGGCTGCGAGTTTAGAATTGGGAGAAATAGAAGGGCTTTTCTGCAAATCCTGTTACTCATATGAACAGTGCCAATCCGTAGCTATTGGGGAGATTTAATTAGTCGTAAGCCTAAGAGCTGTCCTGCACTTTGCGTGGGGGGCTGGGGGCCCGGCCGCCGCCTTGGGCCTTTGCCCTTGGGCCGCGCCGGCCGGAAGCAGGCCGCGGTGCCCAGTGCCTGAAGGAAATGTTCGTTTTCCTTTTTCTTAGTGCTGAAAGTTCAAAAATCCACTAGAAATCATATAAAAATCAGAAAAATATGAAACAAGTTTTGTTAGGTTTCTAAAATCGTTATATATCCATATATTCTATGCTTTGTGTTAGGTTGTGTGATATCTGTTGGTGTAATTAAATAGCCCTTTCATTCTTTGCTGCATATAGGTGACGTGGCATCCGACTACGCGCCGGACGTGGAGCCGGAGTACGAAGAGGTTATCGAGGAGTACGAGGAGGAGGTCCTCATCGACGGTGTTCCCGAAGCCCCTACTGACTTTTCTGCTGACCCGATCCAGAACCAAGGCAAGCCCCGGTGCATAACCCTTATATTTCAACGTACTTATTATTATGTGATGTATGCATTAGGTTATAGGCGTTGGTTGAAGCATATATATATATATATATATATGTATATATATATATTAACCTTGAGTCATACTAGTATTATCGGTCCGAGTAGCTTCCTTGCTTAGGAACTTCGGTAGTACGTGGGTGACCTGTCGTCATGCACGATAGGCTTGTTACTCCTTAAATCATACTTGTGGGTTGGATAACAACCGGAGCCCAGACGGGAAGTGGTGTTTGGGCGGCAACAGGGCATGCAGGTCTTGGGTGCTTGTTCTTAGTCTCACCTGTGTCGATTAGGGATCGTTCGTTAGTGGCCATACTAACAAGTTTGAAGGTACCAAACACATAACAGGGCCTGAGTTACAATTGACCATGAAGCTTAGTGCTCTCTTACGACTAAGGAGCGCAAAACGTTCACCAAAGTGTTTCTCTGGCCATTCTAGCGGCTGTTTTTGGGAGGGGAATGTCCATGGACCAAATTTATGAGAGGGAAACCCGTCGCCAGTTCGTGGGGTGGGCCTCATAGGGTGGGTTCCTCAAGGTGGTTAGGTCATTTCGGGCCTTGGTCGTACGACCAGAATGGTTGCCGTGAACTTGCTCCTTTGAGAAGTACAAGCGTGTGTTTGGAATTGTCCAGCTGGATGTACATCGATTGCAATTGCTGCTCTCCTTGGACATGGATACCACATGTCGTATCACTGCTATCATAGTAATAATTGTAACATGAGGTGGTGCTGAGATTATGGAGTTAAAAATATTCTGATTGCTCGCCATATGCTTGAAAGTAGTATAGGTGCCTATCTAGATTGGCTAGGTAATGAACTTAATGTGAATGCTAAAACTTAGAAAAATAAGGATGTACTCCTAGTAATGCTTTCCTACAAAAGTAAATGAGCTAGCAAACCAAATAGCCCCCTGCATACCCTTGAGAGTTAAGAAATTATTTCCATCTAGACGGGTAAGTCTTGCTGAGTACATCACGTACTCAGGGTTTGTTCTACCCTGTTGTTGCAGATGTTAACCCTGAGGTGTTATCGGGTGTTCATCCATTTACGGATCCTTCCTTGAAAGAGCGTACCCGTGTGTTGTCTCTGCTTCTGCTTTGTTGAATCCTCCCTAGTGGGCACAGTGAGGATTTCAGCTTTGACTACTATCGTAGTTAAGTTTGTAGCATCAACTTGAGCTTTCATTAATGTAAAAAGGAACCTCAGGTATTGTAATCCGTAGGTATTAAATTCCACTGCCATTCTAAAAAGTAGTATTGTAATGTATTTGGATCATGTATTGTATGTGAAATGAAGCTTGTAATATTATTTATGTACTTCGCTACTCATTTATGGATCCTTTATCAAACGTGGATGGTTTTGAGTTCTCCTAGATGGTGGACTCGACAGACAACCAGATTTAAATTAATCCTTGCTTACTTAGTGCTTAGTGGTGAGCGAGTAAGTATTTGATTAGTTTAAATTGGCGATTCTGCCACAGCTATCATGGCGTAATTCATGTATCTTGATTCCTCGTTTTCCCTTCTCACTATCTATGGTTGGGCTACTTAAGCAGTGTCTTGGTGCGCACCTATAGTTCTCATTCCACTCAGCCTTGGTCCAAAAAAACTCTTTTTGTTTGGAATCAGACTTTTCTTCGTTGCCATGGTACTACTTGTCCATCTTCTACGGCACTGGGATAAGTCTTTGAAGAATGGCTTCTACCAGCATGTAGGCATAGCCGAGGGGTTGCTTTGTTTTAGGTGCTAGTGGAAGTTTTATGATTGAGGGGTGATGGTCGTGATGGGCAAGCCATGGTTGCTGATTACATCCATGTAATCAAAGCATCTATCGTTTGACATTGCTTCTCTTCATGTGAGTCGCTAGGGTGCTGGCGGCTATGTTACCATGGAAGCTTTCTAGGTGGTGGCGTTCAACAGGGAGAGAGGTTTTGTTTCTGCAACACATGATGCGCCCGACCATCATTCTTCCTCCGTAGTAGATGGGCTAGTGCGCCTCTCCCATGCTTCCCATACATATCTGTTCACCATATGGAGTGTACCTAGATGGAAGATGAAACGTACTGGAAGCGTCGTTGGTGGAGGTTTCACGATTTGACGCCACGTCCTTGCTCACCATGGACGTCCTAGTACTCGTGGTATTCATCATTGTGTTCATAACATGAGAGCACTTTGATGATTACATGTCTTCTATGTGGTGTGCCTATACTGAACAACACTTTGTTATTTGTGGACTCATTAGTGTTCGATAGGTCTTTGCTATTATACGCTCCGTAGTGTGTTGAAATGTGGCTTACTGAAGTTTTCTATTAAACAAAATGGTCTTTTATAAATTTTTACCTATTTGTCGCTGTGATATTTTTGTTTTAACCATGGTTTGTATTCATTTGTATTTTTAATTTTTAACTGTGATATGTTAGTTGTTTTATCTTGTTTGTTTACTTGTGAAATGCAACAGTTTATTTTTTGTGTTGGCTGTTGTTTTTGTAAGTCATTGTCTTTTCAACTTTGTAACTCTGAGGTTCACCCGATTTGTAACCCTTCCTATTGCTACATAATGCATCAATCGGTGACAGTGATATGAAATTGATTAAAATTGCGATGTAAGTTTTGCCTCTCTTTGTAACTTTGTTTTTCTTGGTTTTTTTTCCTTTTTTATTATTGTTCTATCTTGCAGCAGTAGCAGCAGTGTACCAATGAGTCATCTATGAATGTACTAACTCTGTTTTCCCCCCTTTTATTTTATTAGTGAGCAAAACTTTATAGTTTCCATGTGTTGTTTGGTCACCGACAGGAGTGGCAGTCACTTGAGAGTCATTGATACTCTTTAATGAAAAAATTAGTTGCCATTTTAAACATATATTCAGCTTGGTTTTCTTTGTGGCTTGTAATTGTTCTATGTTTTTCTTTGTCTTTAAATTCCTTTTTGCTTTGTTCCTCTCAAAGTTTGTTTTATTTAAAAGAAGGGTTTGGGGTGTGCATATGTTGTGCTCATTTCATTGCTCTTTTGTCCAAAAAAATCCATTAGAAGTATAGAATATTTAGAAAGAATTTTCTTTATTGAGGCTTTGTGCTGCTCGATCTAGGTGCTATTGGGATTTTTGTGACTAAGGATTGATGGATATTTTGGTGAAGTCATAGTTAGTGGTTACATTCTTGTATTGAAAGCATCTCTGGTTTGCAAGTCGTCATAGTTGGTGAAGTCGTAGTTGTTGTATTGAAAGCATCTCTGCTTTTTTATATTTTCTCTTATTATATATGTTTTTCTCCTGTCTGTTCTGGCATGTAATTGTGATGTTTATATGTTTGTAGCTGTCTCTTTTTTTATGTTTGATGTTATATGTATCTTTCTACCGTTACGTAGTAATAGAAAACTGTCAGCTTTTCATTTACTCTTAGTGGTTGTATTTTTGTGCGTTGTCTTGATTGCTCCTTTTTTCCGCGCTAGGCTATCGTGGCGTAATTCATGGATCTTGATTCTTCGTTTCCCCTTTCTTACTATCTATGGTTGGGCTATTTAATCAGGGTCTTGGGTGCGCACCTGTTGTTCTCATTCACTTCCCTTTCATCCAAAAAAACTTTTTGATACAGCTAATGTACAGAGAATGAAATCTCTTGTTTGTAGTCAGATTTCTTTTTTGTTGCCATGGTGCTTCTTGTCCTTTTTGTGGTGGGAGCACAAGCGCTAGGAGAAATCTTTGAAGATTGGCTTCTACCAGCATGTAGGTGCAGCCGTGGGATGGGGTGGGTGGGGTTTGATCTAGGTGCTAGTGGATGTTTTGCGATTGAGGGGCGGTGGCCATGCTGATCAAATCATGGTTGCTGATTACATTCTTGCAATGAAAGCATTTATGGTTGGACATTGTTGGGCTTCATTGCAGCCGTTGTGATGCTGCTCGGTACGTTACCATCATAGCATCTTTGGTGGTGGCGTTCAACAAGGCGGTATAGTTTGCTTCTGCAACACATAATGCGCCCGGACATCCTTCTTTCTCTGTTGTAGTTCAGGCGGTTTTCCTGTTCCATGCTCCCCATTCATCTTTGTTGACTATTTAAAGTGCACCAATATGGAAGATGAAGCATACTAGAGACATTGCTGGTGGAGGTTTGTGTGATATGGTGCAACGTCCTTGGCCTGTTTGGATGTCCTAGTAGTTGTGGCTTTTCATTAATGTGCTCAGAACATGAGAGCCCTTTGATGATTACATATCTTTTATGTGGTGTGCATGTACTTGATAGGTCTATGTTATTGTACATCTTGTAGTCTTCGATAGGTCTTTTGTTATTGAACACTAGTGAGTTTGTGGAATTGTAAGTTACTGAAGTTTTCTATTAATAAAGACGGTCTTCTACCGCTTGTGGTTTTTTTCTTTTATCGTGGTTTGTGTTCATTTGTATTTTTTGATTTTTAACTGTGATATGTAAGTTGTTGTATCTCATTTATTTTCTTATAAACTAGAACAGTTTTGATTTTATGTGTTTACTGTTGTTTTGTAAGTCATTGTATTTTGACCTTGTAACTTTGAAGTTCACCCGATTATAACCCTTCCTATTGCTACATAATGACTGAGTCATTGGTATACAAAGTGACAGTAAATATGAAATTGATTTTCCAAGTGGGATGTAAGTTTTGTCTCTCGTTGTAACTTTGTTTTTTCATATTTTTTTATTATTTATGTTGAATATTTCATCCGTAGTAGCAGTCTATCAATGAGTCATCGATGAATGTACTAACTCCTTTTTTTATTTTTTTGCTTTTATTTTATTAATGAGGTGAGCTTTGAAGTTTCCATGTGCTGACTATTGCGGTAGGAGTAGCAGACATTGGCAGTCATTGATAGTCTTTAATGCAAATTTAGTTGATAGAGATGTTATTTTAAAACATATGTTCAACTGGGTTTCCTTTTTTTCTGGTTTTGTAATTGTTGTATTTTTTGTTTCTCTCTAAATTCGTTCTCTCTTGTCAAACTCAATTTTTGGTGTATTTAAGCATGGTCTGGGTTGTGTATATCTTGTGCTCATTCCACTTCTCTTTCGTCCAACAAAATCCCTTTAGAAATATAGAATATATAGAAAGAATTTTCTTGAGTTGGGCTTGCGCTGCTTGATCTTGGTGCTATTGGAATTTTTGCGATTGAGGTTGGATGGATATTTTGGTGAAGCCATAGTTGGTGATTATATTATTTTATTCAAAGCATCTCTGTTTTGAGATTGGCTTGTTTGATTGGTGGCATTGTGTTGCTGATGGCTATGTTACCATGTAATCACCAATTAGGTGTGTGATGATTAGTGCCAGACATTGCCCTGCAAGAACACCTATGGTGCCCAGCCATCCTTGCTCCTTCGTTGTAGCGATGGCAGCGCGGCTGTCCGATGCTTGCCCTACATTTTCCTTGACCTCGATCGGTTGGTGAAGTGTTGGTGGGAGTTCTGTGAGGTTCTTTAATCTTTAGTGATGCAACTTGCTGAGATGCTACAGGAAGTTTTGGCATGTCATCAATGAATTATGGCCTTTAGTTGTGCTGTAGTGGCATTTGTTAATGTAAATATTTTCTGTTTTTTAGACATATCTTGTAGTATGTAATAATATGAAATATGAATGTTTAAAAATTGTGTTTACTTAAATGAGTACTCATTTTGTTTGTAAGTAAATTAGTACCAGTCTGTAATTCAGTTTCTTAGGGGGTGAAGTTTTTGTTTGTTGGCTTGTTTTTGTTTTCTTTTTTCTCAGATTTTTATAAAGTAAAGTTTTAAACATCTCATTTTGCTGTTGTTTTTTCATGTGTTGGTGAGTCTTGCAGTAGTAGCAGCATTCTTGGAGTGTCACGCACTATGTACTTCCTTAATCCATGCAACTGTGTTTTTTCTGTACGTACGTAATACGCTAACTTGTTTATGTATTTGTTCTGATATTAAGGTGAATTGAAAATAAAATATTATCTTTTCGTGTTGTCCTATATTTTTTTGTTGCAGCAACAGCCATCGAGACAGTGATGATGCATGTAAAAAAGTATGTTCTTTCTTGTAGTTGTGTTGTTTCACGTTTGTAACTCTGCTTTTTTTTATTGTTTGCTCTTATATTTATCTTTCTACTGGTCCGGATGTAGAGTGAGAGAAAACTGTCAACTTTTGCATTTAGTCTGAGTGGTTGTATTTTTGTGCATCGTCTTCATTGCTCTTTTTTTATTGTGCTTGGCTATCATGGTATAATTCATGTATCTTGATTCCTCGTTCCCTCTTCTCACTATCTATGGTTTGGCTATTTTAAGCAGGGTCTTGGTGCGCACCTGTTGTTCTCATTACACTCACCCTTCGTCTAAAAAATCTCTTTTCTTGTAGTCAGGGTTCTTTTTATTGCCATGGTGCTGCTTCCCCAATTTCTTCTGCACTGGGATAAATCTTTAAAGGTTGGCTTCCACCAGCATGTAGGCGCAGCTAGGGAGTTGCTTTTTGATCTAGATGGTAGTGGAAGTTTTGCGATTGAGGGATGATGGCCGTGATTGTCAAGTCATGGTTACTGATTACATTCATGTAATCAAAGCATCCATCATTTGACGTTGCTTCGCTTCATCGCAGCAGCTCGGATGTTGATGGCTACGTTACCATCAAAGTATGTCTGGTGGTGGCATTGAATAGGGTGAGAGGTTTTGCTTCTGCAACATATAATTCCGCCTGCCATCTTTCGTCCTCCATACCAGTTGGTGTGGCGCGCCTCTCCCACGCTCCCCATGCACATCTGTTCATCATTTGGAGTGCACCGAGATGGAAGATGAAGCGTACTGGAGGCGTCGGTGGTGGAAGTTTCATGATGCTATGCCACATCCTTGGTCACCATGGACGTCGTAGTACTTGTGGTCTTCATCAATGTGTTCTGAACATGAGAGCACCTCGATGGTTACATGTGTCCTATGTGGTCTGCCTGTACTGGACTGGACTTTTGTTATTCATACACTCTGTAGTGTTCGATAGTCCTTTTGGTATTGTACACTCAATAGTATGTTGAAATGTAACTTACAGAAGTTTTCTATTAATAAAATGTTCTTTTATAAATTTTTTTCCTATTTTTTGTCAATTTGATATATTTTGTTTTAACTGTGGTCTTATTTATTTGTATTTTTAATTTTTTATTGTGATGTGTAAGTTGTTGTATGTTGTTTGTTTTCTTACGAAAAGGAATAGTTTGTTTTTTTGTGTTGACTGTTGTTCTTTGTAAGTCGTTATCTCTTCAACTTGTAACTCTAAGGTTCAGTTGATTGTAACTCTTTCCATTGCTACATAATGCATCAATTGTTGATAGTATTATCGAATTTGATTCTAATTTGGATATAAGATTTGTCTGACGTTGTAACTTTGTTTTTCACGGTTTTTCCTTTTTTTAATTATTACTGTTCAATGTTTCAGAAGCAGCATCAACATCCTATCAATGAGTCGTTTATGAATGTACTAACCCCGCTTTTTTCCTTTTTATTTTATTAGCGAGGAGAACTTTGAAGTTTTCATGTGCTGTTCAATTTTGCAGAAGTAGCAGTCATTGGCAGCCATAGATAGTCTTTAATGATAATGTACTAGCTATTTTTTATTTTTTTTTTATTTATTTAATTATTATGGAAGAATTGTCATTGTTTTTGTGATGTGTTGATCAGTTTTGCAGAAATTTCTGGAGATTGACAAGATTTGCTTTTTTGCCAATGTTTTCATATGTGTTGTGTGGTATTGCATCAGTAGGATCAGTGAATAACTCATTTATGTACGTACTAAGTCCATTTTCTTTTTCTTTTTTTTATTTCCTTTTTTTAATTAGTACCGTTATTTAAGTAGTGTGTCTGCTGCACTCTTTGTGCTCATTCCACTACTTCTTTGTCCAAATAAACAAAATCTGTTTAGATATAGTGAAAGAACTGTAGATGCAGTCAGCCGTGTTCATCGGCACGGTGCTACTAGGATCATGCATGCACATTTGTTTGCTGCTGGATCTAGTTGCTAGTGGAAGTTTTACGATTCAAGTGGGATGACCGATATGGTATGTCAAAGCTTAAGTGGTTTGGCATTGCCTTGGTTCATCCATAATGCTGGGATGTGGATGGGTATGCTACCTTGTCTGCATCAATATCGGGTCTGATGAGCACGGTCTGGAACACCTATGATGTGGGTTCGTACGTATTCCTTCGTAGTAACTTGTCGTGTGTGCCTTTGTATCTTGTTCTTCTCCTAGTAAACTCCATATAGTACACATCACTATAACTCTAATTTGTTAGTCGTTGTAATTTTTTGACTTTTAACTATGTAGCACTCTCGGTAGTAACTGTGTGTTTATACTTGATTGTATATTCTTCTGTGACTCAGAATATTCAAAAACAAAGTGTAACGGGTTTTTTTGTGCTTTTGTGTGTAGTTGAAGTATTGTTTTGTAACTTGAGTACACATTTAGTTGTAAATGGCATTTAGTTGTTTTTTCTTTTTGTTTATTTTATTAATACATGATTTTTTAAAGATATCATTTTTTGGTGTTTTTTGCGTCTATTGTTAAGTGTTCCAGCAGTAGCAGCATTCATTAAAAGTCAGACATTCATTTTCTTGTTGATTTATATATTTTTGTATTGTTGAGGTACATTGAGACGGTTCCATCTATCATTTGTGTTTGCAACGTGTTGCTCAGTCTTGCAGTAGTCATGTATGAATATTCTTGTCCTGTTTTTTTATAAAAAAAATATTGAAGATTGATAAGATTCCTTTTCTTTAATGTTTTCTCAAGTGTTGTTTAGTATCGTAGCAGTAGGAGAATAAAATGATCGGTGCACGTATGTAGTAACTTCATTTTCTTTTGTTTGTTTTTTCCTTTTTTTGGTACATAAATGTTTGTCTATTTAAGCAGGGTCAGTGTGCACTCTTCGTCTCATTCCAATGCTTATTTCTCCAAAAAAAATCCTTTTAGTTGTAGTGAAAGAAATTTGTAGAGCTATTCAGCTCGTCTTCATTGGGATGGTGCTGCCAGTATCATGTAGGCGCATTAGTTTGCCACTAGATCTAGGTGTTAGTGGAAGTTTTGTGATTGAGGTGTGATTGCCGTTGTAGGATGCCAAAGCTTCTGTGCTTTGGGAATGCATGTCTTCTTCTGTGACGCTAGGATGCGTATGGGCGTGTTACCTTGTATGCATCGATGGCGGTTCCGATGAGCACGGTCTGGATCACCTATGAAGCTGGCTCATACGTGAAACTTCATAGTAGCTCCGACGACATGCTCTGTAGCTTGTTCGTCTCCTAGTAAACTCCACATATTTCAAATGATTGTAACTATTGATTCATAAGCGGCTGTATTTTTTTCAACTTTCAACTGTGTAGTAACCTATATTTGTAATTAGATTTTTATTTTTGTTGTAACACCCTATGTAATTTAGAAAAATCAAAGAAACTCTATTTTTTTGTGCATTATGTGCAGTGGGATTTTTGTTTTGTAAGTTCTTGTTTTGTTCTAGTGTATCTTGATGTGTCTTTGTGCGTAACTCTGAAATTTTAACAACGCTGTTGTTTATTTTTTTTTTGTAAGTGTGTTGCTCTTGCGTGAATCGCTCTTGCGGCCTACGTACATGCATTGGAGTTTGATGTGTGCAGCGCTAGTTCAATGTGTACGCATGTACAGTATATAGTTCATTGTGTACGTGCGTACATAATAGTTCAATGTGTTGTAATTGTTGTCTCGTGCCTGGTGTAATTTTTCTATGTTGTGGTTGTAATTGTTCAATTACTATTTTATTATTTTTATTATTATTTATTATTTATTGAACACTGAGAAGAAAAAACCGTCAACCATTCCATTTACTTTTTGAGTGGTTGTATTTTGTGCCTCGTCTTTTATTACTCCTGTTATTACGCGTTGTCCTCGTATTTTTGTGTATCAAGTTCATTGCTCCTAATATTATGCTCCTTGATGCATGCATCTGACTGTTCATTTCAACTCCCCTCGTCCGCATAGTTGGGCTATATAAGGAGGATCTCTGCATGCTTCTGTTCTCCTCATTCCATCCCTTCTTCATCCAAAAAAATCCTTATAGATTCAGAAGTGAAGAAGAGATAGAAATCTGTATAGGTAGTCAGCCGTTTTTTATCGGCATGGTTGTGCTAGGATTATGTAGGCGCATCAGTTGCTGGATCTATGTTGAGCGTCTCCCTCGATTCAATTCACTTGCATGTCTCACTGTCAAGAGAGTCATCGCCTCGCAAAACTTCCAGTAGCATCTCACTGGGATGCTTTTTCTTCCATCTCCTCGCACCTTGCGGAAGTGCTGCTGGAAGTTCCGCGATGTGTTGTCTCATGCTTGTTCTTTGGATCAGATCCTTTTTCGCTAAGCAACATGCTTTCTATAGATGGATACGATCTCATCTGTACAACGCAGAGGGATGGGGGTGTGGCTATCTGGATTGCATTCGTGGGCCAGAATTGCTCGTCACCGAGGTGCTCGGGGCCTCGCTCTAATGAAAGCTCCAGAAGATCCATCGGCACAAGGGCAAATGAGGGGTATGGTTCCACCATTGACCTCTGTTTATCTTAATTACATTCACGAGCCAAAACTGCTCGTCATCAAGGTGCTCGGGTCCTCACCCCAATGGAAGCTCTGGAAGATGCACCGACACAAAGGCGAATGAGAGGTCCTTTTTTTGTCTTTATATAGATGGATTGTAATATTTGATGTATCGCAATCATTCCCTAGGAACTGGTGTTTTATTTTGTAAGTGGTTTGTTTTTATGTCGACTTTTAACTGCGTAGCAGTGTCTGCTGTAACTGTGTGTTGTATTGGGATGTAACTCGTGCTGTAACTCTGAATATTCAAACACGTTGTGTACTCGATCTGTGGTTTAAATGTTGATTTCATTTCATCTTATAAATGCTCGCTTTCTTGTGTGGTAAGTTGATGTGTATCTGTGCTAAAACTCTTGATATTGAAACACGCCGTAACTAGTTCAGTGGTTTAAATGTTGATTTCATTTTTCTTGTAAATGCTAGCTTTCTTGTGTTGTAAGTTAACATGTATCAGAGCTATAACTCTGGATATTCAAATACGATGTAACTCGATCAGTGGTTTAAATGTTTATTTCATTTCTTCTTGTAAGTGCTTGCTTTCTTGTGTTGTAAATTATCGTGTATTTGTGCTGTAACTCTGAACATTAAAACATATTGTAACTCGATCGGTGGTTGAAATGTTGATTTTATTTTTCTTATAAGTGTTGACTTTTTTGTGTTATAAGTTGACATGTATCAGGGTTGTAACTCTGAATATTCAAATATGTTGTAACTCGATTGGTGGTTTAAATGCTTACTTCATTTCTTTTTGTAAGTGCTCGCTTTCCTTTGTTGTAAGTTGTCGTGTATCAGTGCTATAACTCTGAACATAGAAACATACTATGACTACATGCATTTGTTTATATTATGTAACTACATGTTTTGCTCCACAGTAACTCCATATGTATATGTGTTGTAAGTATGGTTG
Organism: Miscanthus floridulus; assembly: GCF_019320115.1. Lineage (NCBI taxonomy): Eukaryota > Viridiplantae > Streptophyta > Magnoliopsida > Poales > Poaceae > Miscanthus > Miscanthus floridulus. The sequence goes on from NC_089588.1 coordinate 73,272,064, forward strand.
TAATTTTGGTTAGTAACTCTGAATAATTGAGACATATTATAACCGTATCTTATTCAAATATGTTGTAGATTTATTTGTCTATTAACTATTTTGTTTTAATTGGTTTTTTCTAAGTCTTTTGGCTTGTAATTTCCTCTGTAATTCACTTGCATGTCTATTAACAATCTACTTGATAATAATGCTTGTTTGTAATTCCAGATTTATGCCTCCGCTTCTTTGGATCAATATATTCATCTTCCATTTCCAATTTGCAAATATCATTCTTGTCACAAAATCCATAAAAATCATCTAATAGTTTCACCCACTTTTCTTTTCTAAGTTCATCCAATTGGCACTTCGTTGCTTTCACACATTTAATAGCATTCACTATGTCCTGATCCTTCCGTTGCAATGCTAATGACAAGGTATTTGTGATTCCTAATATAGTCAACATGAGATGCAAATAGAAGACAAAGTCAAAAGACTGGAAGTATTGTAGAAGGTTTGATGCTTGATCTCTAATTTTCCAATCCTTATTATCTTTTTCCACAATTTCTAGTACCTTGACTATTGTAGGAAACATGTCAACCAAACTTTTGAGAGATTTATAATGGGAACTCCAACGAGTATCTCCAGGTCTTTGAAGACTTTGCTCTTGATTTAACCCTGTCCCAGTCTGAAGTTGCCCGCAGCCTAATGCTTTACTCATTTCTTCAAGATTAATATCTCTAATCATGTCCCTTCTCTTAGATGATCCACCCACCACATTCAATAACATAGAAATCATAGTAAAAAATTCACTAACCCTTTTATGCTTTCTCGCAATGGCCACAAGGACTAATTGAAGTTGGTGAGCAAAACAGTGAACATAATAAGCTGAACTATTTTCTTTCATGATCAATGATTGCAAGCCGTTGAACTCACCTCGCATATTGCTAGCACCATCATATCCTTGGCCTCTAACTTGCTTTAGGCTTAACTTAAGATCAACAAATAATGCATCAATAGCAGACTTGAGACTTGCAGAATTTGTTTCTTTCACATGAACAAGACCAACAAATCTCTCTTTAACAATTCCACATTTATCTACATATCTTAAGACCATTGCCATTTGTTCTTTCCAAGAAACATCTCTCGACTCATCAACTAGCAAGCAAAAAACATCATCCCCAATTTCTTCTAGAATAGAGTGTAGCACTTCCTTTGCAAAACTCTGCACAATATCCTTTTGTATTTTAGGAGCAATCAAAAGGCTGTTATCCGAATTCTTTTTATCTACTGCCTTTCTTAAGGTCAGATTTTGCTCCTCTGCAAAATTACGAAATTCCCTGAAGTTCCCTTTATTTAAGGACTTCTTCGACTCATCGTGGCCCCGAAACGGCAATCCTTGCTTCACCAATATTCTAGCAACATCAATAGACCCATTCAAACGAGTAAAATAGTCCTTCTTAGCAGATTCACTCACATCACAGAAAGCAACATCAATGTGCTGTTTTGTTTGTAAGAGATCATCACATTTCTTCATTGCCAGATAGTGTGAGCCACCGACATTACCAACATGATTTTGTAGCCTTTCCTTTCTATGATAGCCATTCCAATCATTTTTTACAAATGCTTCATATCCGCCATCCTTCTTTTCTCTAAACAAGAAACAATAAAAGCAATATGCTCTGTCTTTGGACTCACTATATTCAAGCCAACCTCCAAACTCATCGAACCATTCTGGAACAAACCTTCTTGGAATTCCTCCAATATTTGTCACAGGAAAATGAACTGTGCGAGGTTGGCAAGGCCCATTCTCCAAGTACTTTCTTCTCACCCTCTCTCTAACATTAGGATGATAATCATCAATTTGTTTCCTTAATCCTGGATCAAACATAATCTCCTCCTCCCAGTTGATATCATCCAAACGTGAATTTCTAGCATTATTGCCACTATCCAGCTCTGGTGCATTCCTTTTGTAAAATCGTTCCGTTAATTGACCTATCATTAGTAACCTAATATGTAAGTATGTACTAATTCGCTGGTTGCATAGTTTAGGAATCAAGAACAGAACCTATGGGAAATTCGAAATAGGATGACATGCCAAATGTTTAAGTCGCACCTTTAATAATTCAAGACTAAATTCTCCTGTGCGATCACTCCAATTCCCAAATTGAAACCCGGCTGTACCAATAAACCCTACAATATAAAAAAGAATACCCAATCATTAGGGCTTTTCGATTATATATATAACAAATCAGATTAATTGAGAAAGAAATAATACCTAATCCGACAGGGCGTCGTGGGCGTGGCACTGTTTTTTTCCTGGGCCGCTGCCCGCTGGGTGCACGCGCACTGGCACTACGGCGCACGGTGGCACTGGCACTCGCACTGGCAGGGGTGCAGAGCCGTAGGGCGCTGTTTTTTTACCGCGATGGCCACGAGGCGCCGAGGCCGCGAGGTGCAGCGGCGAAGGCAACTGGCGCGGGCGGCGGCGCAGGCGATCCGCGATCGTCAGAATCGCATGGCGCTGGGCTGCCTAGGCTGCTGGCGGGTGAGGGAGGGGAATTGGAAACGGCGTGCTGCTGCCCGGCTGATGCATTTGGGCTGCTGGTTTGGGAAGTTGGGCCGTGGGGGGTGCAGCTTGTTGGCCCAAGGGGGGTGCATAAAAGGCCAAGATGTGGGGGTAAGCACTGATTTTTTTTGGGGGGGTTCATCTGCACCCACTGGGCCTTACTGGGCTTCGCCCCTGAACACATGCGGGTTACTGTAGCACTTAAAGCTTTTCATGGACTAATTAGGCTTAAAAGATTCGTCTCGCGATTTTATTGAGAACTGTGCAATTAGTTTTTTTTTCGTCTAAATTTAGTACTCCATGCATGTGTCCAAACATGCTCTTTTACTGTAGGAGGCAAAAAAATTTGGAAACTAAACATGAGCTAATTTGGCGTAATCAAATAGAAATAATCAAGCACTTTGCCCAAATCAAGTAGTAACTTACAGAATTGGCCTCCAAACATTCAGTACTAGTAGTAAGATTCTTTTTTCCTCTAATTTGGTGTAATCAAGCAGTTTACCCAAAATCAAGTAGTAATTTACAAAATTTGTCTCTAACCGTCCCTGTAGGCCTGTACTAGTAGTAAGATTCTTTTCCACTCTAGTTTGCATAATCACCCTGTTCGCTTATCGTATTGGCCATGCTTATCAGCCATGATATAGTGTTTTTCTCTCGAACAAAACAGTATGAGCCGGCTTATAAGCCACACAAACGATCTACGCGAAGAGGGTGCAAATAGTTCACATCAATCAAGCTACATTTCACAAATAAAAAAGAACAGCACAGTAACAAACATCCTGGGTGATCGATGCATTAATGCCCTGCTGCAACCTGCAATTCTGTCGTGATTCTGAATGAGTGGCACATCGCTATGCCTAGCCACTGCCATGGTCGATGAAGATGACACCCATCAGGGAACGGGGGCGTCCATGCAGATCTAGGCCGGGGGCAACAGATCCTCGTTGCGCTCTTGGTGAAGATTAGGCAGCCGTCATGCCTGGAGGAGCGGCAACTGCTGTGGTAGTTGCGAATCTCCTACTCACGAAGACAGCGTGAAATTTTTGTATTTTGGTCCCTTTTGAAAACATTTTTTACAAAAAGACCTACGCCAAAACGTTCGCTGAAAATAGACCATTTTTAGGCGTCTTAGGACATGACGTCGAGGTATGAGGGTCGGCGTCGACTGACACGACGCCGAGGTCTTGCCACGTCACGGACGACCCCGGTCGACGACGACACGGTGGCGCATGGGGCCCACTACGTCGGTGTCGTGTCAGCCAACGCCACAGGCCCAACCTCGGTGCGGTGGGACTACACGCCGAGCTATTGGCGTGCGGTCCAGGCGGCCCAACAACGCTTCATGGCCCAATAGCTCGGCGTACGATCAGATGACGCCGAGACGCTAACCTTGGCGCGGCCCGACTCAACGCCGATGTTTGGAGAAGCATGCATGCAGCTCGATCGGTTTCATTCCACTAGTGATGGAGACATAGGTCATGGCGCCGACCACTAAACTAACACCCTAGTTTTACCGTGAGATGGATATATAAAATTTTGGCTAAGTCCCTAAATTTACCATGAGATGGACATGCTGAAATTTGCTAAGCCTGAATTCTTACCATGACTTGGACATTGTCAAATTTGATTTTTACCGTGGGACAGACATATGCAAAAATGGCTAAGTCTGAATTTTTGCTATGACTTAGAGACTAGAATTACCATGGATATGTAATTTGAATTTTTACTATGGCCATGCCATATTGAATTTTATTGTGACTTGGATATGTTACAATCTGTCTAAATCTGTGATTTTACCATGAGATGGACATATGTATATTTACCACGAGATGGTCTGATTTTTTACCGTGGCTAAGTCCAAACTTGACAAGACTTGTTTTATTGTCATATCCTCAGAGAGTACTCAAACTCGTGGTCACTATTTGGAAGATAAAATATCGCAAACATATCAATTCACTGCTACAAAATAGCACTGTATTCAAATTTGTGGTCACTATTTGGCCATGTTCAAAACTGATTTAGGTTTAGGTCAAAAACAAAGTTTGTTGTACTCAACTTAAACTACAACTTCTATTAAAGGTCAAACTTTATATCTAGAAAAGAAACTATAGTTTTACTGTGGTCAAAACTGCATCATGAAAAATGGTGTTAACTATTGATCCAACACTTAGAAACATTTTTAGGCTCGTTCATCACCATGAACCCTAGATCATTTTTATCCTAAGTATTTCTATGTTGTTTTAAGTGCTCAAATATCAAGCCAGTGTAAAACTCTAGAGTTAGCCACATTTCTCAATATCCAAGTCATGATAAAATTTTAAATTTGTCAATGTCCAGGTAAAATTCTAGTCTCCAAGTCATAGCAAAAATTCAGACTTAGCCATTTTTGCATGTGTGTCCCACAAATTTCAGCATGTCCATCTCATGGTAAATTTAAAGACTTAGCCAAATTCTAAGTTGTTCATCTTATGGTAAATTTTATATATCCATCTCACGGTAAAACTAGGGTGTTAGATTAAATTTAGAGGTCGACGTCATGACCTTTGACGCCGAGACATTACCTCGACTTGCCGCAATCCCGCAACGGGCGTGGGGTGGGGTTCTGATCGAACCTTGGCGTTGAGTCGGGCCGTGCCGAGGTTAGCGTCTCGACGTCATCTGATCGCACACCGAGCTATTGGGCCACGAAGTGTTGTTGGGCCACCTGGACCGCACGCCAATAGCTCGGTGTGACTCCCCATAGCGCCGAATTTAGGCCTATAGCGTTGGCTAACACGATGCTGACGTAGTGGGCCCCATGCGCCACCGTGTCGCCGTCGACTGGGGTCGTCCGTGACGTGGCAAGACCTCGGCGTCATGTCAGTCGACGCCGACCCTCATACCTCTGCGTCATGTCCTAAGACACCTAAAAATAGTCTATTTTCAGCAAACATTTTGGCGTAGATCTTTTTGTAAAAAATGTTTTTAAAAGGGACCAAAATACAAAAAATTTCACGAAGACAGCCACCATCGTCCGCCAACGATGTTGCTGCGCCACCAGGCCACTGGCCATGCACGCCAGAGCCCGGAGGCGACCCCGCCACTATCTCCCCACACGGATGCTCAGCATCCAGCCTGGATCCATCGCCGGTGGCTCCACCAAAGCACGCGCCGAATGCATCACCACCGCGGAAACGGAAACCGCCGCCTCCTTGGCCCACCTGCCGACGACCTTGTGGATCTGTATCTGTAGCCCGAAGTATGGATGGAAAGAGAAAACAAGGGGAGAAAGTGAGAGAGGGAGCAAGATGCAGATCATAGACATGCAGGACAGGAAATCTCACGGGATGAATGATCCGCGGCTGGTTGGCAACGCCGCCGCCCGGAGGCACCGTCCGTGCCAGGCTGGCCGCGCCATCGCCGGGAGGCGCCGTCCACGCGGGGAAAGAGAATGGCGCCGTTGCCATCGGAAGGAGACCGGCGACGCGAGTTTCTCACCTCGCCGGTGCGAGATGCGCCTCCGCCGGCCCCTGCTTTGTGATGCCGCCGCCACGGAGGAGAAGGCCCATCGCCCATAGGGATGGGACGGGGTGACCATCCCCACTCCCTGGGGCGTCGCCTGCGCGGGCGGGAACACGCCACCGCTAAGGCTCCATCATCGCCTGGGATGCGCGCGTCGCCGCGGGGAGCGCCGTCCGGGCGGGGCGGGGCGGAACGCATCACCGCCAGGGGCCCTGCCGGGCGAGTGTAAGGGGCGCCGCCGCCTCTGGAACCACCGCTGTCGATGGGATGGCTATGGAGGTCCGCCGATGCCGTGCTGGGGGAGGTCCGCCGATGCCGAGCTGGGGTAGAAGAGGATGCTGTTGCGGTAGAAGATGGCGCCACCGGTTGGGAATCCGATGGTGCAGATCTCGCCCTCCACCAGACGACGCGCCATGGCCGCCGAGCGCGCTGGAGGGGAAGGGCCCCGCCGTCGGGCCCATGCCCCTGCGTCGCAGATGCTGGAGAGGAAGCCGCCGGCGCTGCACAGGGCTATCCCGCAGCTGGGAGGTGAAGCGGAGGGAGGGGGTGCCGCCACCAGTGTCGAGCGAGATCCGGGGGAAATGCGGAGAGATAAAAGGGAGGAAATGGGTTGGGTGTAACTTATATACGGTAGTGGGAGTGGGATTCTAAATTTTACAGTTGCATAGCAGTATGTTAGAGCATCCGAGAGTTTTCTAAATTTTCTTTGTAAAAACATTATATTTTTTAACTTCTAAAAAGAAATTGAGAAAAAAAATCCATCTTCCATAGTATCTAATATTCTACTCTAAAAAATTAAAATTTAATGCCACTTGGATTTTTTTTTCTTCGACGCCACCACCGCTCCTCCTTCCTTCGCGCGCAGGCAGGCGGCCGCCACGCTGCAGAGCATGTAGGCGTTCGTCCACGCGCAGGCCGCCATGCGCGCCGGCGTCGCCGTCGTCGCACTCCCGCACCTCCACCACCCGCCGCCCGTCCGCCCGCGCTACTCGCTAGTACTGACACGCCTTTGGCTACTCGTTCATTCATGCTCACTCTCGTATACTTAGAGGGTGTTTGGTTGCCCCTCCTAAATTTTAGTCGCGGTCCTATCGGATATTTGACACATGAATGGAGTATTAAATATAGACTAATTATGAAACTAATTATATAGTTTGCGACTAATTTGCTGGACAAATATTTTGAGCCTAATTAGTCCATGATTTGATAATGTTTTGCTACAGTAAACATGTGCTAATGACGAATTAATTAGGCTTAAAAAATTCGTCTCGGTGAGTACTGATGGATTATGTAATTTGTTTTTTATTAGTATCCGAATACCCCATGCAATATCCTCCCGACACATCTCCTAAATTTTAGTAGGTGTATCCAAACACCCCCTTATATCCTCGCTGTTTCTTGACGTCTGTCCGTCCGGCAGGCAGCAAGAGCGGTACGCGAATGACACGCGGAGCGAGCACGGCGGCGTAGCGGCGTACAACAGTCGGCGGCTGTCGGCGAGCGTTGAGTCCTCGTCGTACGGCTACGACCGGAGCCCCAAGATCGTGGAGGTGGACACGGGCCGCCCCAAGTCGCGCTTGTCGTCCTCGCGCCGCGCCAGCTCCCCGCTGCTCGACGTCGGCGGTAGCAGCGGCGGCGAGGACTGGTGCGCCGCCAACCCCACGTCGTCTACCCTCGACGGTGAGTGTTGGACGACGCGAAGGAACTCGCGAACTGGTGATGGACGAGGCGAAGGAACCTGCTTCCGCGCAACGAGAGTCCGCGTAGTTTTACGCGGACGAGGAGATTTTTTTCAACTTCTAAAATATTTAGGCCTCATTCGGTTATACGGAATTGATTCATAGCCTCGCTGTTTCTTCGTTATTTTCTACGTGTCCGGAACCATTCCCGGTCAGAAAGGACCGAGAACGTCATAACCAAACGGACCCTTAGAAGATTGTATTAGGAGTTGTCGGAGAGAGATTTTTTTTGCTTCTTTCTAGAAACTAAAAACTAAGCCCGTGTTCAGTTCCAAAAAGAGTTCCAAAAAAGTGCTACAGTATCCGTCACATCGAATCTTACGATATGTGCATGGAGCATTAAATATAGACGAAAAAAAGCTAATTACACAGTTTGGTTGGAAATCGCGAGACGAACGTTTTGAGTCTAATTAGTCAATGATTGAACACTATTTGTCAAATAAAAACGAAAGTACTATCGTACCTAAATTCCAAACTTTTCCTCCAACTAAACACAGCCTAAGGATTAGAAGAAGGTACGTCTCGTAGCCCACACACACAGAAATAGCACAAGCAAGCCTGCTGCCTAATTATGCAGCATTAATCACGGTATTCATTGCCCATTCATTCATTTGTTTCGTATATAAATCACTACACACCCTTTCTCTTTCCATTTTTCTCTCCGCCGCTCGTTTCCTCCCCATCGGATCTCAGGAAAGTAGTACTAGCGCCGGCGCCTCCTCCTTCCCCACCGGCAGCGGTGCTCCTCCCTAACCGGCGGCCACGGCTCCTCCTCCCCCATGGCGGCGGCTCCTTCCAACCGGCGGTGCCGCCCTCTCTGTGCGCGGTGTCCATGGCCTCCACGGCAGCGGCGGCGGCCCTCCTTGGTCACCTTTGCAGCGGTAGCGCCCACACAAGCCTGAACCACCTCCTGCGGGCCACGATTATTATTTTGTTTGTCTATTATTTTTTTCCTGTTTGATCTTTACCTTTTACGGTGTTGCAGATAGATACACAACAAAAATAAAAACAAATTCCACAGCAGAATACAACTCAAAAAAATACCTAGATATCTACTAATCAAATCAAAAACAAAAAGTTATTAAAAAAAGGCACACAGTGGTTTTATTTTCTGAGTTGCAGACACATACACATCGAATTACAACCGCCTGAAAGCAAGCAGTTACGAACAAAATCACTATGACTCTCAACTCATTGTGTATGTGCGCGTCACGTGCCACAGGAGCGGCCCGCACGCTACTTATCCAGTGTGTGTGGGCCGCATGAGCGGCCCACGCAAAGCCTAAACCATCCTCGCGTGGGCCGCAATTACAGAATTAATCACAGTTACAAGCCAGAAATACAATCATACTTACAATACAAATACATACAAAATTACAACCACACAAAACTAGCAGTTATGTAGTAAAACACAATTGCAACATTCTAATCCATGGATCGAGTTACATCATGTTTGAATGTCTGGACTTACAGCACAGATATACATCGCCTTACAACCCAAAAAAGAGAATAGTTACTATAAAAAAATTGAAAACAAAACATTTTAACCACCGATTGAGTTTTTAGCATGTTTTAATATTCATAGTTACAGCAAAAATACACAACACCTTATAACCAAAGAATGCGGGCAGTTACAAAAAAAACTGAAAACAACATTTCAACCACCCATCGAGTTTCAGCATGTTTGAATATTTAGAGTTCTAGCATGAGTTACATCCGAATAAAACATGCAGTTACAACAGTCACTGCTAAACAGTTAAAAGTCGACATATTTAGAGTTACTGCTCCAAAAGCATTGAGAGAGAGACTACTAGAGTTGACTGCTCCAACTACAACAAAATGCTGCCTGTTGGAGAGTCTCATGGCGGTCCTCCAAGAGCAGCTAATTGCGCTTCCAGATCTAAAATAGTGCAGAAATCTATCAGAGTAAAGTTGTGAATATAGAATCAGACTTTCTTCAAAAAAAGAAATCTTACCCGCCACAGTAGCCCTTGCCCGAGCAGCATTGGTCTCTTCTTGTGAAGGAGAGAGGGCTGTCTGCAAGGCATCTACCTAGAGCTTGAGCCAGGCTACCTCTCGGGGGGGCCTCATCCTTCTCATGAACGAGATTCAAGATCTCCCGTTGGATTTCCACAAACTTTGATACAAGATTTGCTTCAATGGAGCGAACAACACTCGAAGCTTCACCAGCCTCCTCCGCAACCGGCCGTTGCATTGTAGCGTGAGAGATAGCACTATATATTCAAAAGGTTAGTGCTAAACAGCCATGGGAACAAAAAAAAAGACATCGTTCTTTCTTACTCTTCGAGCCGAGGTGGATTATCACCCTCTGGCGTCCCATCCCTCTGGCGCTTCCTCTGAGCCATTATCAAGAAAAAAAGAGAATGGAACAAGACGAAGTAGAAAAAAGAAGAAAATAACACAGCATACAAGAACATGTGTTCCTACAAACTGCCTCCAGATTTATAGCCACTACTAGATGCTGTCAAGGTGTGATGGGTTTCTCTGGTTATGTGCACATTTATTCCTGTGTAGTCATTTTGGAATTCCAATCGGTTCACTCCACACTCCAAGCGACAAACACTCCGCGCGTGGGCCGCGGGGTGCGGCCCACGCAAGCATAAAGCCCTATCCTGTGGGTTGTGCACGCAACCAGTTATATAGTAAAAACTCATACAACATTAAATCCATTGATCGAGTTACTGCATGTTTGAATATTAGCACAAAAACACATCAACTTACAACAAAAGAAAGCAGACAGTTCAAAAGAAAAATCGATCCAATATTTAAACCAACGATAGAGTTTCAGCATGTTTCGATTTTCGAGTTACAGCAAACATATAGATCGACTTACAGCACAAGAAAGCGGCCAGTTACAAAAGAAAAAAAATCGACCCAACATTTAAAACACCGATCAAGTTTCAGCATGTTTTGATTTTCCGAGTTACATCCAAATAAAACACGTAGTTATAGCACACACTGCTACACGGATAAAAAGTAAAAAAAAAACAAACCACTTACAAACAAACATCAATTCCAAACACAAATCTTCAGTTCATAAGAAGCAATCGAGATACATCAGATATTACTACATAGTTAAAATACTAAAATTACAATGAATTACATAAACAAGGAAACATGCATATTTTAGGAAAACAATGGAGTTACAAATGAATCTGCTGCAAAGTTAAAAGAGATGTGGATCACCATGGTGGAACTAGAAGCATGCTGCCCAACAAGGATGTAGCCCGAACAAACAAGCTTGGTGCAGAATCTTGCAGAAGTTCTAGCCGCACCTCAACAATGGTGCGATACATAAAGCATCCAATCAAGGTCACCTCAACAAAGGTGCGATGGATAAAGCATCCAATTGAGATGTTACTAGAAGTCTTGCAAGATGCTACGTCTCTTGAACGAGAGACACACATCTGAAGCGTAGGAGAGGCACACAGCTAGTCCTGCTACAACGGTAGAAGTATGACCAGGCACCACAGATGTTCCAGAAGGCAGCTATCTTGCCGTCATCATCAGATCTGCATGCCCCATCATTCGCAAAACTCCCGCTAGCACCTAGATCCAACCACAAACCGCTCCACCTACGCACGAGCAGAAAAGACAAGTAGCACTATGACAATGTACAATAGTTGACTACTACTAGAGATTTCTATATCTGTATCTAAAGTTATTTTTTGACCAAGAAGAAGTGGAATGAACACAAGAGGAGCACACAGTGACCCTACTTAAATAGCCCAACTATACGAACGGGGGGAGATGAAATGAACAGTCAGATGCGTGGATCAAAGCGCGTGATATCAAGAGCAATGAACACGATACACAAAAAATATGAGAACAAATATTTACAAAAATATCAGAGTTACGCACAAACACAGATCATAGATACATCCCAACAAAACCAAAAAAACAATAAAACAAAAGAAAAATGCACTTAGTACATTGGTACAACAGGCATTGACTGCTCATACTGCTGCAATATTGAACAACACATGAGGAACATTGCAAAAAAGGGATCATCTCAATCTTCCATAATAAAAAAATAGACTAGGAACATTCATACGCAAATGCTGCAATAATAATTGAACCATCTCAATTTTCATTAATAAGTATGAGAATAAAAACATCTAGTACATGAATACATAACTATCAATGGATACTACTATTGCTGGTAGACTTCAAGCAGATACAAAAAAAAAAAGCACAACAAAATGAAGCTCAAAAAACTACCCAGAAATCTACGAATCAAACCAAAAAAAAGGTAACAAAAAAAACCACACTGTCATTTTTGTTTTTTGAGTTGCAAACAGATACACATCTATTTACAATAAGATGAAATAGGCAGTTACAAACAAAATCTCTATGACTTACAATGTCATTGTGTATGTCCGCGTTGCGGGCTGAGCAGGCCGTGGGCTACTTGTCTAGCACGCGAGGGCCACGGGAGTAGCCCGGTCAGGCTAAAACCTCCTCGCCTGGACCGCGCGATTTTTATTCAAAGTTACAAACCAAAATTATAAGCATACTTACAATAGAAATACAATACAAAATTACAACCTAACAAAACAAGTAGTTACATAGTAAAAAATGAATCCATGGATCGTGTTATAGCATCTTTGAATGTCTAGAGTTACAGCATAGATATACATCGACTTATAATAAAAATAAGAGGGTAGTTACAAGTATAAATTATAAATAACAATTAAACCACAGATCGAGTTACAGGAAGATTGAATATTCAGAGTACCATTAGGAGTTACAGCTATAAAAAACACTAAGTTATAGCCATGAGTGCTGCATAGTTAAAAATCGACAAAAAATACAAAAGCCTAACAAAACAATCATTTTGAAACACACAAACCCAAATCAGTGCACCACAACTTCATTTCATGAGTTACAACCAACATTAGTACATAGTTCAAAAGTGTAAAAAGAAACAACAACTTAGAACAAAAACTTCAGAGATACAACACAGATACGCATCAAAATATAACACAACAAAACAAGCAGCTACGAGTAAAAGTTGAAACACCCCTCGCGTGAGAGCAAAATCTAGAACCCTAGGCGTGCCATTTTAACAGATATTCAAATAGAAAAAACCATAAAAGGCAAGGATTGAAAGGACATGCAAACATTTAAACAAACTATAATTTCATTTAAAAAGACCCTAAATACAATCTATGAGCCTCAGAAGAGGTTGTCAACAACATCTACTGCACGTATGGCCCCTACAATGGCCTCAGCAGCAGCAGTGAAGTCACCAACTAGCTCCTCTTGATCTTTTAGGCGATCAGTAGCAGGGAAGCCAGGCTCTAGATGACGAAGCTCGTGTCTAGAGTGCAATCGTACCGCAACCAAAGCAGCACCGATACCCTGACAGATTCCATGGGTCGCCACTTCTCTGACGTGGGTTGGAACATCTCAAGACGATCTTCGAGAGAGAGACCTCTGGAGTTGACTGCTCTAACTGCATCAAATGCAGCAAGTTGGAGAGTGCCAAGGCAGTTCTCTAGAGCAGCTACCTGCATTTCTAGATCTAATAACGTAAAAATATGTCAAAACAAAAGTTGTGAATATAGAAGCAAATTTTCTTCAAGAAAAGAAATCTTACCCGCCACCCTAGCATTAGCCTCAGCAATACTTGCCTAAGCAGCATTGGTCTCTTCTTCTAAAGCGGTGAGGGTTGTGTTGATGGCCTCGAGATAGACCTCTAGCCAGCTTACCTCTCGGGTCGACTCAAAATACATGTTACATGCCTCATCACTTGCATTAATGAGATTTTGGACATCCCACTGACCATACGAGTTAGAAGAAGAGGAAGAAGAAGACGAAGATGAAGACATCATCAACCCTGCAAGGTGTGCTTCATTGGCGCGCGCGATGCTTCGAAGGCTCATCAGCCTCCTCTGGAATCGGTCGATGGATTGCAGCATGCGAGACGACCCTGTATACTAAAATGGTTGGTGCAAAGCAGCCATGGTAACAAAAAAAGAACATAATTATTTCATACCTTTGGCTGATGAGATTGATGTGAAGGCGTGGAGGTGGATCATCACCATCTAGGATCGCATCCCTCGGGCGCTTGCCATGAGCCATTATTAGGAAGAAGGAAAATAGAACATGGTGAATGAAGGAGAAAAGAAGAACACGACGCAGAGGATGAGAGCAGGTGTTCCTCCTACTCCAAACTACCTCTAGATTTATAGCCACTACTACATCATGTGGTGGTGGGTTTACCGGGTTATGCGCACATTTATTCCTATGTAGTCAATTCCAAATTCTAATCAGTCCACAATAAGATGGAAGAGAGGTGGCAAGAGGAAATAGGGTACGGGAAACCAAACTATTTCATTGACCTGACTGATGCTGCTATGAGACTGCACATTGCATTGAGAACAATGAACATGGGATCTTTTTATAGTTTTTGTACCACCCGGTTTTAAGAACAAAACCAGATACACACCATATGTGAGCCCAGGAAGTCAAATCTCACATATAGCTACAAATAAGGGTAATATCGAAAGACAATGCTCAATATATAATGTACTTAGTATTAAGAACATAACCTTAGATAGCAAACAATGGAAAAACAACTCTAATCTTCGGGTGAAGACTCCAATTCCACAGGGACAACTGACTGGTTGACCACAAGCCTAACTCCTCCAGACTAGCAATCTGGTACCCATCTAGGATTTTTATCCAAATAATTAAAAAAATAAAGCAAGCATAAGTACATGTCATACTCAACAAAATAACATGGGGTTCATGAGGCTTAAAAGGCTGACACTGGTTTTACTACGATTAGCTTTTAATGAGTCATCTTTTAGCAATTGGGTGGCAACAAGTTTATCACAAGCCCATAAAGACATGATTAGGTAAACATAAATAATGAATAGCATAAACAATAATCATTAATGAGCATCTTCATCATCCGTATCATTAGTGTTCATTATCTATTCTGTAAGGGTTCCAAGGCCGCTCGTGACCATGAGCACTGCTGTTATAACAGTTTTACACTCTGTAGAGGTTGTACACTTTCACTGTGAGTCATGATTTATCCTTTCATCCGAGGTGATCAGCCTCTTGACCCACTACCAAGGAAGGTCGGTAGGGTTCACTATGAAGCCTTTCAAAGGTTCGTCTAACAAGTTAGGGCCATTAGATTCACTCGGCAAACAGATGTAGGAACCACCCTTCCCGATGGCACAATGACACATAGCCTATACACAAGGGGACAGAGGCTGTCCTATACCCAATTCGGTAAGCCATTCTTACGCTAATAAAGGTAACCTCTAACAAGCTAGAAAAGGTCCTCATACTGAGCTAAAGCCAAAGCCATGTAGCCCTCACAGCTGTACTACAAGTCCTAGATGATCACTTATAGATAAGTCATTAGGGAGAGGAATCTAGAGCACCATAAAATAGCCCAATGCTCTAGCCCTCATGTTCCATGTTGCTAAAAAGCATCTTTTAATGTTTATTGCATATACCATTAGTCAAGTTACAAGATCATGGTTGTAGTTGAGCACTAGCATCATACTACACAATGCAATACTCCTTAGGTATCAAGGTACAAGATAACAAAGTACTAGGAAATCCTTAGTGGCAATCAAGGTAGACACATGCAGTATGAATTAAATGATTAGAGGTGTATAGGACAACAAGGAAGATCCCATGCTATACTTGCCTTAAACACCGATCCTTTGGTAAGCTTTAATCTTCAATGTTCTTCTTTTTCTTCTTCTTGGTCACCACATATATCTTACCGACTGGACGTAATCATAAAGCACCACACAAGCATCCATACAATCATACACGAAGCAAACAATAGAACTAAATTAGAATAGTACACCAATCATAGAAAAATAAGTAAAAGAGTTTGAAACACGATTCTACGCATCGCTACGAACACACAGTCGTGAGAAGCACTCTAATCGGAGCTACGGTGAGAAAGATACATCTACCGATAAATCTGTTTTACACGTGGAAAAGAAAACTATAGGCTTCATTTATTTTAACTATATAAAAGCTTATATAAATTGAATTAAGTCAAATTTAGATTCGAATTATAAAACTAAAGTAAAACAAATCATATTTTATCTATAAAATCCCATTGCATAATTATTATTCAAATTAGAGTTTAAACCTTGAAATTCCATTATTAGTGACATGATAAACATCATTACTAATGCGTAGATCTTGTTGTAATGAATCTAGCACAACTTGAATGGATCAAAACGAAGCTAAAACGCAGAAGATATGAAATAAATAAGATTTCCTTTAGTAAAATAATAGATTAAATCTACTCATGAATTTTAAAAGTTGAAAACATATCTAACAGTGGTTTAAACATGTAAATTATGAAATTATGAACCTAACGCAAGTTGAACGGGTCAAATCGGAGTTAAAACGGAGAAGTTATGGCTAAAACAAAATCAGTGGCAAATCTATAAATAAGTGAAAACATATTTTGGATCTAAATAGACGAAAATACGCTTTCCAAAGAAGAAAACGTGTCCTGAAAATACACTTTGGACCGCGAGTTTGAAAACAAAAAACTAGAGGGGCTCTTTTACAAAATTCCAAGGTGAAAGGGTATCTTTCATCTGGGGCCGTCCGAATAGAAACTGGCGGCCATGATTGGATCAGCGGGGGAGAGAGAGAGCTGGACACTGGCGTTGACAGGGACGGCGGTGGCGCCATGGGCGATAATGGAATCTTGGCAGTGAAGCAAGGAAACGGCCCTATGGTGCATGATTTTCAACAGGAAAACACACGGGGTGGAAGAGGAGGTTGAGGCGAGCTCACCTAGGGTCACCTCGACGAAGGAGATGGCTCGGAGATGGTGTGCGGCTTGGTGGGTCGATGGTGGATGGCAGCGCTAGGTGGCGACGTGGCTATGGGTGCTCGGGCAATGCAGTTGGAGTGGGATAGGGAGGCGACGGGCATGGCCGTGCTATTTAAGAGGCCAGAGGAACTTGTGGTGCAAGGCAATCAGCACGGGGCGGGGCGGCATGGGACTCCCGGGAGGCGCGGCGAGTCCAGGTGGAATACTACGTGGGGAAGAAGGACGAAGCTAACAGGCGGGCCTAGGGTTGTTAGCGGGAAGGGAAGAGAGGAGAACAGCATGGCTGGGCCTTCTACGAACTAGGCCAGCGCGGAGCGGGCGCAGGAGGGAACAGGTCGGTGCTGCACTGGCGGCGAAGATGGGCCAGCAAAAGGAAAAGCTGAGAGAGGAAATGGGGAGAGGGAAGTTGAACTGGGCCACGGAGAGAAGCAGGCTGAGCAGGCCTTCGGGCCAGGAAGGAGAGGAGGAGTTTTCCCAATTTCCAAATTTTTTTCTATTTTGTTTTCAAAACCAATTTCGAATGTAAGCCAAATCAAATTCAAATAGAGTTTTGAATATACTTTTCAAGTCAAATAAAAATGAGCCATTTTGGTAAGTTTTCCTAAAATAAATTATACAACTTTTGAAATGCTTTGATTTCCTAATTTTCTTTTCTTTTACTTCAAAGCCAACTTCAAAAACATTTTAGCATATTTTCAATTTGAATCAAATCCACATAACTCAAAGAAACAAATGCACCGGCATGTATGCACAAACATGTTGCTAAACCTTATGATGAATTTAAAAAAAATTATTTTCCTATATTTTATGAGCACAAAAATTCAAAAATTAATCATTTTAATCCTATTTTCAAAAGTGCAAATTTTAAGGTGTTACAATTCTACCCCCCTTAAGATGAATCTCATCCCTGAGATTCAGACGATGTCGACTAGGAGATAGAGATACTTCGTCCTTGGATTCTTCTTCACTTCTTCGTGCAGTTCCATCGTCTCGATAAAGACCCCACTTAACTTTGCTTTCCTGTTGACCTTACTCCATATATCTTGCCAAACTAATTCCAAGATTTTAATAGGCACCTTGAACAACTCTTAGGTATCTCCAATCACTAGGCCACCCTTCCTTTTTAGTCCATAATATCAATTCTTTTTTCTTAAAATATTCACCTTCTAACGAAACCTTACGAATCTATTGGTCAGAAGGAGAATCTACCACCAATCCTCAAAACATTAATGGTTCCGATCAGGTTGCATAAACTTGGAATATAATTATTAGTCCTTGGTATCACCTGAACCTTCTTAGGACAACTCTCCTTTGCTAAGGACATCGGCCATGACTTTGCTCCTTGAGGTAATAGCACTTTTCCAAGTCATAATCAATTTCATTCCAACAGGGATAACACAAGCTCAAGACCAACTTAGTGAAGATGTCCTGTAGATTCTTGTGACCCTCCTATATGTCACTTTTACTTCTAAGAAGATATTACATCCATGCTCCGTAATGGATAACTCTAGATGCATGTTGGGTAGTTCAACTCACGCTTCCTTAGTTGACTTAATGAATAAGGTACTATATTTTATTCTTGCATAAGGACACATCACACACCTTGACAAGATGCATCATTGTAGATATAAAGCTCTTGTCTAGATCTGGCAAAGCTAATACATAGGTTTTACTTCAACCTCTTCTTGGACTCCTTCAAACACTTAGTTGAAGTTTCTTTATCCAAACTAACTTGAAAACTTCTCCAGTAGCTCTATCAAAATCTTGATGATCTTGGACAAACCTCCCTTGAACCTTTAATCAAAACTCATTGAGACTCTGAGTTTCTCTCACATCTTTGGGTACCACCACGCTTCTGCTACGCAAACTAAAACGTATGATACTTCATCTTACAAATTCTTTCACTTGGCTACCCCCTTAAGAAAAGATAAACTAGGGGACACCAAGCATGGCTTGCACATTCTTTTAGATTAGCTAACTAGTATGAAGCCATTCTGACATCCCGATGGTACTCTTGTATATGGGCAAGAACAAGAAATCCAAAATTCCTCGCAAGCAGAAAAATAGCAGCATAGTAAAACAGCTGTAACTCACATTATGTTAATCCAATGATATTGTAGCTTATACCTTTGGAAATATTATAAAATTCTCCACAACTTCCTTATAGAACACTTTTCCAAATTCTGCAGTTAACTTGGTCGAAAATGGTACACAACAAAAACTGTTCTGAGTTCCAAACAGCACAGATGCATCGCCTTGTGATTTTCGTATCTCCATAACAAAAATAGCTATCAGGATGATTCTTGTACTCAGAGAAAGATATTGAAGTCTACTATTGTTCAGAATTTTCTCATGATTTTTGGTTGTCCAAGAATAGAGATATAAGCTGAAGAGTGCAGGCTGCTCCGGAAAGACAGGATAGAGAAAATAGAGGAAAACCATAACCCAACTATTTGTTTCACTAATCCTTATACCTTAGGCCTATAAACTAAATGAAATTGTGGGAACACCCAACAAGATCATTGCAATCATTACACTGATGCAAAACAATCATAAGCATAATGCCAATTCAATAAGCAATAAAGGTGCACAACTCAATCATTGACTCAACTTGCGCTACTATCGTTTTTATTACATAAAGGCACAAACTCTTATTCCCTACCTAGGGATCTTGGGTAGCCTAGCATGACTTCTTCATTCATCACTCTCACCGAATGCTTCTTTTGGGTTAGGTTTTATTGACACTTTCTGGTAGCAACTTTGTAGTGATCCGACTCTGGCCACTTCCATGATACAACTATTGATTCTTCCGTGGGCAAAATTTAGCATAATGTCCTTCTTGTTGGCAACAATAACACATGATCTTAGCTATATCTTTTGTGGTGTAAAATTCCACAGAATTGTTGCTAGGTGTGTTGCCAGCTTGCTGACTCCGAAGATTCATCTTTGTTAGACTTGACCGCTTTTTAGCTCGTTTGATCTTTCGGGGTTGAAACTCCTTATAGGTGATCATCCACCCATCTATGCATACCTCCTATGGAAAGAGTGGAGTAATCTTAGCTTGAGAAACTTCTGACTCTTTAGAGTCTAAGTTTATCTGACTAGGGATTGGAGCTGGATGTGACAATGTAGTAGAACTTGAATGTTGATTGCTTCCCAATTCTGGCTCTGGCGAGACTACCTTCATCTTCTTATCCACATTGTCCTAGGTACAGGCTGAATACCTTCATACTCAATTCTTTCTCCTAATGGTGTTGTTAGAAGAACCAAATGTCGGGCATGCTTAATCACTCCTTTATAGGCAGATAACCATCCCTGTCCTAGGATAACATCAATTTTCATTGACTCCAAAATGATAAGGTTTGCCATGAAGTTCACCCCCTTTATGTCAAGACTAACTTTTGGGCATATGTGGTCTACCTTCACTTCACCTCCTAGAGAGTTAATCATCATCGGTTTCCTTATCAGAAGCATAGTTATCTTATGATCTTCTACATATTGGCTAGAGATAAATGAATGTGAAGCTCTGGGGTCAAATAGCACTGTGGCGGGAGCTGAGTTTACTAGAATGAAACCATACACAAGCTCCTTAGCTCCATGAGTAGTAGTCATATCCACATTATTCAATCTTCCTTGGATGTAGTTTCTCTTTACTTTACTTCCTTGCTCCTATTTCTTCTTGTCGAAGGCAGTTAAGGACAACGTAGCTTGGCCCCCCTGACCTTTGATACCGGTGGTCTCCTCATTATGACCCATCTATATAGATGAAGAGAGAGGATTGAGAATAGAGACAAGGTTTTCATAACAGAACATAGGCTTAAGTGAGCATAACTTTTACAAAATAACAAGGTTGGAGGGAAAACAAGAAGTAAGCAAAGATAAAAGCATGCTAAAATGTCTAGTTTTATCTAGGCTTACGTCCTATAGTCAGCATTGCTCCGATACCACTTTGTAGCACCTAATTTAAGAACAAAACCAGATACACACCATATGTGAGCCCAGGAAGTCAAATTTCATATATAGCTACAAATAAGGGTAATATCGAAAGACAATGCTCAATATATAACGTACTTACTATTAAGAACATAACCTTAGATATCAAATAGCAGAAAGACAACTCCAATATTTGGGTGAAGACTCCAATTCCACAGGGACAACTGACTGGTTGATCACAAGCCTAACTCCTCCAGACTAGCAATCTGGTACCCATCCAGGATTTTTATCCAAATAATTAAAAAAATAAAGCAAGCGTAAGTACATATCGTACATAACAAATATAACATGGGGTTTATGAGGCTCAAAAGGCTGACACTAGTTTTACTGCGATTAGCTTTTAATGAGTCATCTTTTAGCAATTGGGTGGCAACAAGTTTATCACAAGCCCATAAACACACGATCAGGTAAATATAAATAATGAATAGCATAAAGAGTAATTATTAATGTGCATCTTCATCATCCGTATCATTAGTGTTCATCATCTATTTCGTAAGGGTTCCATGGTCGCTTGTGACCGTGAGCATGGCTGTTATAACAGTTTTACACTCTACAGAGGTTGTACACTTTCACTATGAGTCGTGATTTACCCTTTCACTCGAGGTGATCAGCCTCTTAACCCACTACCAAGGAAGGTCGACAGGGTTCACTATGAAGCCTTTCAAAGGATCATCTAACAAGTTAGGGCCATTAGATTCACTCGGCAATAGATGTAGGAACACCCCTTCCCGATGGCATAATGACACACAGCCTATACACAAGAGGATAGAGGTTGTTGAAAGCTCTAGTTTGGTTTTGGTGAATTGATGAAACCCTAAGTGCTATCCTAGTTTATCAAAGTGATTATGAGATAGGTAGCACATTCCAAGTGGTGAAGCAAATGAAGATCATGACATGATGATGGTGATGCCATGGTAATGATCAAGTACTTGGACTTGAAAAGAAGAAAGAGAAAACAAAAGGCTCAAGGCAAAGGTATAAATTGTAGAAGCCATTTTGTTTTGGTGATCAAGACACTGAGTGAGTGTGATCACATTTAGGATTGATAGCCATACTATTAAGAGGGGTGAAACTCATATCGAAATGCGGTTATCAAAGTGCCACTAGATGCTCTAACTCATTGCATATGCATTTAGGATCTAGTGGAGTGCTAACACCCTTGAAAATGTTTATGAAAATATGCTAACACATGTGCACAAGGTGATACACTTGGTGGTTGGCACATTTGAGCAAGTGTTAGGAACTTCACCGATGGAGTGTCCACCCATAGAGTGCGGACAGTCTGATGGTGCCACCGGCGCCCTATACAGAAAAGACGGAGGTGACTGTAAGTGATCGGACGCTGGTCTTGGAAGGACCGACACGTCCGGTCAATAGAAGCAGCGAAGACGCTAGCGTCGGTCTCTGATCGGACACTGGGTCACTTAGTGACCGAATGCTGGAGGGCTGCGTCTAGTCCCGCTGATGTGGCAGTGCACAGAGGAGACGCCGAGTGACCGGACGCTGGGTGAGTCCGATCGAGCATGACCAGACGCGTTCGGTCATGATTTCTCGCTTCTAGAAGCTTACTAGAACTGACCAGACGATGAGGTCCTATGTCTGGTTGTGATCCAACTGACGCATTCGATCACAGTCGTGACCTTACTAGAAATGATCGGATGCCGAGGTCCAGCGTCCAGTCATCACTTGACCGTTGGATCGAGTGCTCAGTATTTGAAGAGAGGGGACACGTGGCATGCATCGCATGACTAGACACTGGGGTCCAGCGTCTGATCAATATGACTGACGCGCCCGGTCACCCCATCTTGTGTCTAGTGAAGGGGTACAACGGCTCTATTTTGTGGGGGCTTCTATTTAAGCCTTATGGCTGGTTCAAGCTCACTCTCTTAGCCATTTGCATTGACATAGCAACCTTGTGAGCTTAGCCAAAGTCCTCCCACTCATCTCCATCATTGATTCATCATCTTTGTGAGATTGGGAGAGAATCCAAGTGCATTGCTTGAGTGTTTGCATCTAGAGGCACTTGGTGTTCGTGTTTCGCTGCGGTATTCGCTTATTACTCTTGGTGGTTGCCGCCACCTAGATGGCTTGGAGCAGCGAGGATCGTCGAGCGGAGGTTGGTGACTGTCTCTAGCTCCGATCGTGGTGATTGTGAGGGGTTCTTGACCTTTCCCCGATGGAGAGCCAAAAGGTACTCTAGTGAATTGCTCATGGCTTTTGTGATCCTCATCTTGTGTTGGTTGTGTGGCACCCTATTGAGGGTTTGGTGTGTGATGCCAATTAGCGCGTGAACCTCCAAGCGAGTGAATTGCCACAACGAGGACTAGCTTACCAGTAAGCAAGTGAACCTCGGTAAAAAATCATTGTGTCATCATTTGATTCTGAGGTGATTGGTCTTCATTGGTTTTCATTATTGTGATTGATTGGTTCATTCCTCGACACGGCGGTATAACTATCTTGCTCTCTCTCTTTACATTACCGCAAACTAGTTATCAAGCTCTTTAGTGTAGCTAGTTGTGAGAGCATGTTAGTTTGGTTAGTGTGGCTCTTTAGTTAGCCTTTGAGAGCACACTAACTTAGTGTAGTGCCATAGTCATTGTATGGTTAGAATCTATAGAAACTAGAATTGTGGTAGGTGGCTTGCATTTTTAGTAGGCTAGCGCAACACTTGCTTCGCCTCATAATTGTCTAACCGGTTTGCTAAGTGTTGTTGTTGAAATTTTTAATAGGCTATTCACCCCCTCTAGCCATTAGGACCTTTCAACTATCCTATACCCGACTCGGCAAGCCATTCTTACGCTAATAAAGGTAACCTCTAACAAGCTAGAAAAGGTCCTCACACTGAGCTAAAGCTAGAGCCATGTAGCCCTCACAGCTGTACTGTAAGTCCCGGATGATCACTTATAGATAAGTCCCTAGGGAGAGGAATCTAGAGCATCATAAAACAGCCCAATGCTCTAGCCCTCTTGTTCCATGTTGCTAAAAAGCATCTTTTAATTTTTATTGCATATACCATTAGTCAAGTTACAAGATCATGGTTGTAGTTGAGCACTAGCATCATACTACACAATGCAATACTCCTTAGGTATCAAGGTACAAGATAACAAAGTACTAGGAAATCCTTAGTGGCAATCAAGGTAGACACATGCAGTATGAATTAAATGATTAGAGGTGTATAGGACAACAAGGAAGATCCCATGCTATACTTGCCTTAAACACCGATCCTTTGGTAAGCTTTAATCTTCAATGTTCTTCTTTTTCTTCTTCTTGGTCACCACATATATCTTACCGACTGGACGTAATCATAAAGCACCACACAAGCATCCATACAATCATACACGAAGCAAACAATATAACTAAATCAGAATAGTACACCAATCATAGAAAAATAAGTAAAAGAGTTTGAAACACGATTCTACGTATCGCTACGAACACACAGTCGTGAGAAGCACTCTAATAGGAGCTACGGTGAGAAAGATACATTTACCGATAGATCTACTTTACACGTGGAAAAGAAGACTATAGGCCTCAATTGTTTTAACTATATAAAAGCTTATATAAATTGAATTAAGTCAAATTTAGATTCGAATTATAAAACTAAAGTAAAACAAATCATATTTTATCTATAAAATCTTGTCGCATAATTATTATTCAAATTAGAGTTTAAACCATGAAATTCTTGTATTAGATGATAAACATCATTACTAACGCGTAGATTTCGTTGGAATGAATCTAGCACAACTTGAATGGATCAAAACGAAGCTAAAACACAGAAGATATGAAATAAATAAGATTTCCTTTAGTAAAATAATAGATTAAATCTACTCATGAATTTTAAAAGTCGAAAACATATCTAACAGTGGCTTAAACATGTAGATTATGAAATTACGAACCTAACGCAAGTTGAACAGGTCAAATCAGAGTTAAAACGGAGAAGTTATGGCTAAAACAAAATCAGTGGCAAATTTGTAAATAAGTGAAGATGTATTTTGGATCTAAACAGACAAAAATAAGCTTTCCAAAGAAGAAAACATGTCCTAAAAATACACTTTGGACCGCGGGTTTGAAAATGGAAAACTAGAGGGGCTCTTTTACAAAATTCCAAGGCAAAAGGGTATCTTTCATCTGGGTCGTCCGATTAGAAACTGGTGGCCATGATTGGATCGATGGGGGGGAGAGAGAGAGCTGGATGCTGGCATTGACAGGGACAGCGGCGGCGCCATGGCCGGCAAAGGAAGCTTGGTGGCAAAGCAAGGAAATGGCCCTATGGTGCACGATTTTCAACGAGAAAAACATGGGGTGGAAGAGGAGGTTGAGGCGAGCTCACCTATGGTCACCTCAGCGACGGAGATGGCTCAGAGACTGCATGCGGCTTGGCGGGTCGATGGTGGACGGTGGCGCTAGGTGGCGGCGAGACTGTAGGCTCTCGGGTGATGCGGTTGGAGTGGGATAGGGAGGCGGCGGGCATGGGCGCGCTATTTATGAGACCGGAGGAACTTGTGGCGCATGGCAATCGGCGCAGGGCGGGGCGGCGTGGGACTCCCAAGCGGTGGCGGCGAGTTCAGGCGGAATATGGCGTGGGGAAGAAGGACGAAGCTGACAGGCGGGCTCGGGGTTATTAGCGGGGAGGGAAGAGAGGAGAACGGCGTGGCTGGGCCTTCAGCGAACTGGGCCAGCACAGAGCAGGCGCGGGTGGGAACACGCCGGTGTTGGGCTGGCGGCGAAGATGGGCCAACGGAAGCAAAAGCCGAGATGAGAAATGGGGAGCGAGAAGCCGAACTAGGCACGGAGAGAAGCAGGTCGAGTAGGCCTTCAGGCCAGGAAGGAGAGGAGGAGTTTTCCCAATATCCAATTTTTTCTATTTTGTTTTCAAAACAAATTTCGAATGTAAGACAAATCAAATTCAAATAGAGTTCTGAATATACTTTTCAACTCAAATAAAAATGACCCATTTTGGTAAGTTTTCCTAAAATAAATTATACAACTTTTGAAATGCTTTGATTTTCTAATTTTCTTTTCTTTTACTTCAAAGCCAACTTCAAAAACATTTTAGCATATTTTTAATTTGAATCAAATCCACACAACTCAAAGAAACAAATGCACCGGCATGTATGCACAAACTTGTTGCTAAACCTTATGATGAATTTAAAAAAAATTATGTTCCTATATTTTATGAGCACAAAAATTCAAAAATCAATCATTTTAATCCTATTTCCAAATGTGCAAATTTTAGGGTGTTACAGTTTTCCTCACCAAAATAATAATAATAATAAATAGGAATTGAAACAATTACAACAAAATATCAAACGAAATAACATCATGCATCATACCGCAATTACAAACAATGTCATACAAAATTACACCAGGTACCGTCCACAATTACAACACATAGAACTATTCTGTACGAACATACACATTCATCTATCCTGTACGCGAGAATTAATTTTTTTTCTCTGATGTCTTGTTGTTTCCTTTTTTTATTGTTGGCTCGTGCGTTTTGCTGTGTTGCAAACACGTACACAGCTGACACACAAAACAAAAAAACATATATAAAGATCAAATTACTACAAAGATACCTACAGCCAAAATTTAAACAAACACTTGCAAAAACAAAACCAAATCGTCATTTGAATTTTTTGAGTTGCACTCAGATACACCTTGAATTACAACCACACACAACAAGCTGTTACAAATAAAATTTACTGTGTCGCAGATAGGAACATAAGAAAAAAGTATACACAAATCAAATCAAAACTAAAACTTTGGTTGAATTTTACAAGCGATTAAAAAACATTTTTAAAAGATAAAACTACAACACACCGACATAGGTCCATTTACAACACAACAACACACGAAGTTACAATTATAAAATTAATACAAGATTTAAAACACTGAAAATAAAGTCAAGGTTTGTTTGAATTTAACAATTATAGGAACATTACAACAAGTAAAACAAAAGCAGTTACAATCTAAAGTACTACACAGTTAAAAGTCGATAAATAGAACATCTTACAAAACCACGGTTTGAGACACACAACTTCATTTTCGTAGGGAACTAACGAGTTACAGCCATGATTACCATACACTTATAAAGTGAGGAATACAACGACCTACAATAAGAACTATCGCTGTACGGATCCACCCTAAAACACACTCGAGTAAAAGACAAGGTTGCACCCTGGCATCCAGATCTTCATAAAGTTACATGCACTCCTATCTGTGATAGTTTAGGAGTAGTCAATACCTAACACATGCGACTATTGGTGTTTTAGAAGAAAAATGAAAGAAACATAAACAAATTTAATAATAATATAAAAAACCATAGGAACTCACATTAAAAAAACATAACAGCTAGTAGAGGGTACACGAGGCATGACTCCATTGAAGCATACACAGTTCAACATGTTACATGGAATCCAAACATAAAAAATAACAAAAAACATATAAATGATAGACAAAATGAGACACAAATCTACTTCGTGCCATCGTCGCTAGCGACGTCGTCGTCTTCTGGAGGTGTGTTTTGCAAGCCAACGTGATCTCCCAGCACAGCTGCAAATAGCTTGCAGCTGCATTGCATAGTTTGTAACTTTCTCTTTGCACGACCGATCCACGCGAGAGAGCCCCAGAAGACTAACCACATCAGCCAACTTGTTGAATGTGGCACGTAGGATTTCCACTACGAACTGATTGTCCTTGATGAGGCAGAAATGGCACTCCTAGTTCCTCTTCGCTTCATGCTTCGTCTCCTCTACTAGAGCTAGATCTTCACCGTCTGGACGAGCGCTACCATCATCAGCCCTTGCGCGCTTGGCTGATGAATCACCTGAGGAACCTATGCTGGTGAAATAGGAGTGTGCTACAAATGAGTGTGGATGTTGCTATGTTTTTTATAAGAAAACTGTTTGGAAGAACACTGCGGTGGATGGGTTCGTTTAAATAGCTGCTATGCCCGCCACTCCACCTCACTTGAAACCAGTGTGAATGAGGACCGTATGTGTACATGAACGCATGTCCATCGGGAATTTAGGGAGTCTGAGCGGTAAATACTAAGTAAGACCATTTGTATCAGTGAATGATTAAGCCTCATAAAATAATACAGGTGCAGTTGAAACAAACATGAGTTTGAAAAAATGAAGACTGTATGAACTAGATCAACATTCTCTTTATTTTATTTTTTTGCATTCATTTTTAATTTTTTGGTCTTCCATTTTACTGTGTTGTAAACAGGAACACAATGAATAAAAATACACAGTTCAAAAATAAAGATCAAATTACTACACAGACTTAACAAAATTTACAAACAACAAAAACACACTATGTTTGAATTTTCAGAGTATAAATCATTGTTACAAAGACACACTTACATCATGTTTCAAGAATTGAAAGTTACAAACCAAACAAAAAAGAAGCACTTACATAGTAAAAACTAATACAAGATTTAAACCATGGATCAAGACACTCATTTTTGAATTGTCGGAGTTACAACATATGTACACAACAAGTTACAACAAAAAGAAAGCGAGCAGTTACAAAGTAAAAGTTGACAAAACATTTAAAAGCACCAATCGAGTTGCAGCATGTTTCAATTTTCTGAGTCACAGAGCAAATTACAATAGGATAAAAGAAGAAGTTATAGCATACAATGCTCCACAGTTAAATGGTCGAAAAAACAACCACTTACAAACACAACAGTTTTGATCACACAACTTCAGTTCACAAAAAAGGAAGGAACTACAATAGTTTTGAATAAAGACGACCTTACACGGCCACTAGTAGAATGCCATCCTGGATTCCGCGTTGACTGTCCCCACGCTGAACCCAGGAGAGGCCCGCGTGACACTTGTTCCACGCGCGTGGGCCACAAGTGCGCGATTATTGTTATTATAATTATTGTTATCATTAAAAAAATAGTTTACAAAATCAAATAAAACTACAGCATGGTTCAATTTCTAGAGTAAAACCCATTGTTACCAAGACACAGGTACGCCTGTGTTATAAATATTCAAAGTTATCAACCGAATTGCAACCATATATACACTACAAAATACAAAACAAAATTACAAACAAACAAAAGGAAACAGTTACATAGCAAAAATTAATACAACATTTAAAACATCGATCGACTTACAACATATTCTGAATTTTTAGAGTTACATCCTAGATACACATCAGGATACAACACAACAAAACAACCATCTACAAGTAAAAATGATGATCCAAAATTTAAAACATGCATCGAGCTATAACAACTTTGAATTTTCTTAGTAACATTATGAATTACAACACAATAAAACACATAGTTATGTTATAGAGTGCAGCAAAGTTAAAACTACCAAAAAATGACCTGCAAAAGCAATAATTTGAAAACACACAACTCCACTTCATAGGGAACCAACGAATTTATGTCCTAGACTATCACATAGTTAAAAGACTGAAATGCAATAACTTAAAAAGAACCAAAGACACCTACATATCCTAGAAAAATGAAGAAGTTACAAACCAAGTTCATCACCAAAAAACAAAATATTTATGATAAAAAAACTCCATTTCCCTAGGAAATACACGAGTTACAATAGGAAATACAGAACAATTACATCACATGATTCAAACTACTTACATCCCAAATTACGAACAGTCGACTACATATACAATAACAATGACCTATCTAGTATGCAGCCCAACAAAAGATCTACAATCATTAAGGTGTTATACTATTATGAGGACCCTGATGAAGGCCACAAAGTACGAGGATGTTCTTTGAAAAAAATAAGCATTTCAAATAACCTCATAGAACTTCATACAACAAATCAGCAAAGATGCGAGGAGATGGAAGAAAAAGCATCCCAGTGACATGCCATTAAAAGTTTTGTGGGGCGGTGCGTCACTTCACAGTTGACATGAAGACGAAACGTGTGAGAACCGCATCCGCAGAGCACCATAGGTCATCTAGAAAAAAACTTTTTTGCACTACTCATCAGATCCACCATTGATGCTCTGATGGTATGATAGCCATCAATAGCCTAGGTTCACCGATGAAGCACACCACATCCACACCACAGAAGCTTCGACTAGATGAATGTAACCAGCAGCCAAAGCTTGCCCATACCGCCCAACCCCACTCAATCACAAATCTTCCACTAGCACAAGATTCAGGAGCAACAGCTACGCGTACATGATTCTAGTAGCACCGTGTCGATATGATGGCTAACTACCTCTAGTGATTTCTTCCACCATAACTAAACGGATTTTGTTTATTTGGAGGAAAAAGCAATGGAATGGACACAAGAGTGCACAAGCACATTGCTTAAATAGCCAAACTTTTTTGTACTACTAGAAAAAAGGAAACAAAAAAAAGAAAAACAAAATGGAGTTAGTACATACATAAATGAGTCATTCACTGATCCTACTGCTGCAATACTACACAACATATATCATAACATTAGCAAAAAAGCAAATCCTCTCAATATACAGTAATTTAAAAATAAAAAAAACAGAGCTATCGCTGCAAGACTGAGCAACACCTGAGAGAAAGAATGACAATTCCTCCTTAATAATAAAAATGAATACAAAAAATAGCTAGTAATTGAATAAGCAACACATTCAAAACAGTGACAGATCCAGACTTTAAAATCTCCATCCTCATTTATAACAAAACAAAAAAGAAAATAAAAACAAACCACATCTGCGTACATTAAGTAAAAGTAGTGCATAGTGCGTGACACATCGAATAGATCAAACAAAAATGATATATTCATTAATTTTCTTTATAAAAGAAAAAGAAAACAAAACCACCCGAAAAAAGAAAAACATCACCCCAACAAACTGAGTTACATACTGCTGCTCACTTACTTACAAAGAACCTGACTACTCATTTACATATAACACAATTGTTAAACCTTCATATTACATAATATTTGAAACAAAGAAAAAACAAATGATGCAGACTCCAAGAAATGTCTCAAAATACAGAAAATATGTACAATAACAATCTTACGTTCAGTACAACTATAGACCATAATTGATTGATGACGAGCTAAAACATCCAGTAGCATCTCAGCAAGTTGCATCAATGGAGATTAAAAACCTCATAGAACTCCCACCAGCACCTCACCAAACTATGGAGGTCAAGCAAAAAGAAGGGGAACCATGGGAGAGGAGAGGTGCCATCGTTATAATGAAAGAGGAAGCATGACCGAGCGCCATAGGAGTTCTTATAGGGGAATGTCTGGCCCTGATCATGAGACCCTCCATTGGTGATTACATGGTAACATAGCCATCACAGACACAGCGCCACCGATCAATCCTGCCAATGTGAACCCAAAGATACCTTGATTACAAGAATGTAATCACCAACCCTAGCTTCGCCAAAACATCCATACAACCTCAAACAAAAAAATTCCAATAACACCTAGATAGAGCAACAACAGTTTGACTAAAAAGAATTCTTTCTCTATATTCTATATTATTAAAGGGATTTTTTAGATGAAGAAGGAGTGGAATAACCACAAGAGATGCACACCATAGGACCTGCTTAAATAGACCAAATTCTAAGAGCAACATAAGGAAAAAGAAAAAGAGAAACAAAAACATATAACAACTAAAAACCAGAAAAAAACACATTTGAACATATGTTTTAAAATAACAACTTTGTCAACTAAATTTTCATTAAAGACTAATAAATGACTGCCTCTGACTGCTACTACTGCAGAACTGGACAGCACATGGAAACTTCAAACTTCTCCTCACTATTAAAATAAAAGCAATAACTAAAAAATAAAAATAAAAAATAAAAAATAAAAAAACAAAGTTAGTACATTCATTGATGACTCATTGAAAAGACTACTGGTGCGGATGAAAGATTGAACAGTAGTAATAAAAAAAGCAAAAAACCATGAGGTACAAAGTTACAATGAGAGACAACACTAACATCCCACTTGGAAATCAATTTCATATTACTATCACTTTCTATAGCACTGATTCACTCATTATGTACCAGTACAAGTGTTACAATCGAGTGAACCTCCGAGTTACAAGGTTCAAAGACAACAACTTACAAAACAGTAAAAAAGTGTTCCAATTTGTAAGAAAACAAACAAGAAACAACAAAGTACATATCATAGTTATAAAATCAAAAAATACAAATGAACACAAATCACTATTACAAAAAAATCACAAGAGGTAAAAATTTATACAAGACCATCTTTATTAATAGAAAACTTTAGTAAGTTATAATTCTATAGGCTAGTGAGTGTACAATAATAGAGATGTATCACGAAACATCCACAAGCGATCTATCCAGTACACATCATCTTACATATTGGTGGACTTCAAATGGTGAACAGAGATGTATCGATAGCGTGGAACAGGTACGCCGCATGAACTACTTCGGAGAGAGAAGGATGGCCGGGCGCATTATGTATTGCAAAAGCAAACTTTATCACCCTATTGAACACCGCCACCAAAGATGCTTTGATGGCAACGTCGCCACAAGCATCCCAGTGGCTACAATGAAGCCGAGCAATGTCCAACCATAGATGCTTTGATTACATGAATGTAATCAACAACCCTATATTGCCCATCACGGCCATCACACCTCATTCATAAAACTTCCACTAGCACCTAGATCAACCCCCACCCCTTGACTAAAAAACAAGGAATGTCCAACCATAGATGCCTTGATTACATGAATGTGCTTCTCTACACATCAGCTGTATCGAAAAGGATTTTTTTGGACAAAGGAGAAGTGGAATGGGAATAGCAGGTGTGCACCAAAGACCCCGCGTAAATAGCCCAACCATAGACAATATGAAAGGGAAACAGAGAATTAAGATCCGTGAATTACACCACGATAGCCCAGCGTGAAAAAAAAGAATAATCAAGACGAGGCACAAAATACAACCACTCAGAGTAAATGAAAAGTTGACAGTAATGGAACACTAGAAAACATGCATATAAGAGGAAACATTAAAAAAATGGGACTGTTACAAACATAAAACAACACAATTACAAGTCAGAACAGATAGGAAAAAATACATATAATAAGAGAAAACACAAGAAAAGGAAAAAAGGGACGTAATTACAAACATAAGGAATCACCATAACAATACACAACATAGAGCACTTACATATCGTGTAGAAAAAGAACAACTATGTATAATTGTTTCTACATACATCACTTTCTCAACACTACTGCTTCAACAAAAAATACAGAACAACGCGATATAATTCACTGTTGTAGTAGCAGTGAACACATCGAAGTTTACATGTGCGTGTAAAACAACAAATTTTGTATATTGCATTTCCATACATCACGGTCTCATTCACCACTACTGCTGCAACACTCAACAAAACATGGAGAAAGCAGTGACAAAAAGGACAATCTTTACACTTATCTTTATCCTTATCCTAACTAATAAAAAAAGAAAATAGCAAAACTGAACGACACACTGGCTGCTGCTCCTACAGCAGCCAATTGATAAGTCCATCTACTTCCTCCTGTAGTTCTTCAGATAGAATAGTCATACATGATAATACATAATCAAGTGCCGCTTTTGTCTTAGGATCGTCATCAAAACCTGAAGAGCATTCATATTCAGCAGTGCCCTCAGAATCTGCTCCTGTACATAACGAATAATTACTACAAGCCGCTAGGAAAAAACAAACAAACAAAATAAAGACCTTTTAGATAAATCAAACCAAAGCTCATTGCACATAGGCACATTTAACAAAAGAAATGAGATGGCGGATTACAAACTGTAATCAGCACCCCATGGCATGCCAATGGCAGTGATCCTCCCTATCATAGTAAAACTTCCACTAGCACCTAGCACAAGCAGCCATTGATGCACCCCAAAACACGGAACAAAACTAGTCTTGAAGGCCTTCTCCCATCGTCGGTGTGGCTGTCGAGATGTCGAAGAAGGAGCACCATGGCGATTAAAATGGATGTCTAGTTCTTGGATAAAGAAGGTGTGGAATGAGCACAATAGAAGCATAGCAAAGCGGCTTAAAATAGGCCATCCTAGGAAGATACAGAGTAGAGAAGATAGAAAGAACAGTCAAGATCCGTGAACTACGCGCGGTCCGCAAATAAAAAGACACGGCGATAAATACAAGGCACAAAATACGATTGCTCATTCATTTCCAATATAACAAAAATGCATTTAATAGAGGAAAAATAGAAATTACAATCAAAATATAAGCTAGTTACAATGATTAACGCAACACTATTGTGTCTACATTGCTTAACATAGATGTTTGTTCCGCGCCACCACAATAAGCCATTTTCCCAATAAGCGCGTTGACGGTTCCCATACCAACCTCTGTTAGCACATTACTTGAACTTTATCAAAGCCGGTGCCATGTCGAGTAGATTGCAAATAGCACGCACCACCACCGTGCACCACCCACCACCCCCACCGTGGGCTTGGTAGGGTCTTGTCGGAGCTCTACGGTCGCTATTGCGGCCACAGAGCTCCAATGACACCCTACCAAGCCCATGGCGACCGCCCTACTACCACTCCCCCACTCCACCATACCACTTCCAACCCACCACCGTGGTGAATGCACACCCTCGCCCGGACCTGGCCTAACCGCCACTACCGCCATCAGCTCCCCTAAGCCACCCATCAACCATTCCCAACCACCTGGCCTACCTACCTCCCCCAAAATTTTTTAAGCCCCCAGAATTTTGTTCAACATTTCCCAATACTAATAATCACAAATATATGATTAAAAAAATAAAAATACAATGATCCAATCTAATTCTTCAAGAAAACAAACAACTAAATCAATAGCAGCATCTCAATACCACAAAAACTAGAAAGAAAACAAGTTACAACAAAAAACATAATCGATAGTTAGAGACTTATGTGCCACGCAGCTACAACAAAGATACTTCACTGCTGGCAGCAAACCCCAGTTAACACTTCTCAACAAAGACCATGGGGCGCCCCTTCCCTGACCTGGCCCGGCCACCTCAACCGCTGCAGGGACCCCTAAACCACCATTCGACCATCCTCACCGCCTAGCCTGCCTTCCTCCCCTTATTTTTTTCTTTTCTAAACCCACTGGACCATTCTTTACCATCACCACATGTGACCACCACCCACCACCCCCGCTGCGTGCATGGTAGGGTCTCACTGGAGCTCCACGGCAGCTGCCACTACTATAGAGCTCCAACAACACCCTAGTGAGCATGCAGCGACCGCCCTGTTGCCCCTGCCCCCACCACCATGGCAATGCAAGCCCCCACCCTGACCTGGCCTGACTACCACTACCGCCACCAGCTCCCCTAAGCCGTCCATCGACCATTCCCAACCACCTAGCCTACCTACCTCCCACAAATTTTTTTAAGCCCCCTAGAATATTGTTCACCATTTCCCAATAGCAATAACCACAAAATATATGATAAAAAAATAAAAATACAATGATCCAATCCAATTCTTCAAAGAAAACAAACAACTAAATCAATAGCAGCAACTCATACCACATAGACTAAAAAAAGGAAGTTACAACAAACAATAATTGATAGTTACAATAGTGTGCCACGGAGCTACAACTAAGATACTTCACCGCTGGTGGCAAACCCTAGTTAACACTTCTCAACAAAGACCATGGGCGTCCCCACCCCCCGATATGGCCTGGCCACCTCCACCGCCACCAGGACCCCTAATCCGCCTTGCCACCATCCCCACCCAACTATTGTTCACCATCTCTCAAAATTGATGAAAATAAAATTATTCTCTAATTCATAACCACATGATAGTATAAAAACTCACCACTAGAAACACACAAAACACACACACACACAAAACACAAGGAAATCTGCTTTCCATACACGACTATTTCCACAATGCTTTGAAAACAATGAATATGAAATCTATTCCAGTTTCCCTTACTACAATAATAAAAGCAGCTACAACACTAGCTGTTTCTCTTCCTCAAGAACTTCAAAAATACTTTTATTAGAAAAGAAAAGCACACTTACAATCCAAAAATATAAATCCAGTTACATCAAATAACATAACACAATTACAATAAGAGTAAAGGTGAACTCTAAAGATTGCTTAACATACATGACTGTCTCAATGACTTGAATCAAGCCGCTGCAAAGCTACACAACACATGCCAAAAAAAGACAAATACAAATACAAATCATTTTGATTTTCATTATTAAAACATGGCACTCTGCCTCCTAACAATTTCATACTTGAACAAATGTAAGAAATAGGGAGTCCTTACATATTCGTCCTCCCAATTAAAATACCTAGCTTAATACCATAGGTTGCTGGCATCCCTACTATTGAGAAGAATTTTCTAAATCTATAACTAGTTCCACGTCATCATGAATAAGCCGGTAATCAGGCCTATAAGAAATACAAATAGCTGAATATAGAATGATTGCCGGCTAGACTCCACTACCACTGATTTGGTACCATAGATCTGATTGACGTTCCTGCCCACCATCTCATCATCAGGCTTCTCGATGTTGTGTGATTCATATTGGCTCAATTGCCTATGTAGGCATGCGATCTCACTATTCCTTTCTCTTATGGCATTTTGTAGATCCAGCAGCAACTTATTCAACAAATAAGAATGCTCAGGATCAAACCATCGATAGAAGTGGTAGTCTTGCAGGGTCTACAAAAAATATGCATGATTGGAACACTAGCCACAATATTTTATAATAGAAGTTGGGGATAAAAATGAATTTACACAAGCGTGCCTGCATTTATTGTAGCGACACCTAGGATTTTTGTCGCTCCACAAGATCCGTTGTGGCACCTTCAAACCATAGTGGCAAAGAACATCTGGCTTGTATTTTTAGGGACGCTCACGGTAAGGCTCTGGAGCTCCAACGGAAGGATCGTAGGTGCTGGGTATTTCTGGGTTAGTCCTGCTAAATCCTTGTCTTCATGATACAAATTCGGTCGATGCGACAGAGGTGGAAGATGACATGTTGGACAATATCGACAGTCTCCCCCTTTCTTCAAGGTCTTTGGCAAGGACCCCTAAAACCGCCCTTCAACCATCACCGCGGAAAACATACCAAATACAACAATATCACTAGCTCCAACAAGAATAAAAAATTTCCAATCACTCAATTACAATGCAGAATAATACACAGTTACATTCTACAATTGTCTTAAATTTACAAACAAAATAAAACAAATGCAATGTTTCAAAAAAAATGCAAGCATGTCCCAGCTATAACACCCCAGTGTTAAGCATTGCATTTGACACCTGCATTTCATGAGCACAAGCATCATCCAAGCATTCATGAACATGAGCATATGAAACTTCATATCATTCCTATACCTTGTCACATGAAATGTAGATTTATATATATGTTTATGCTTGCAATGATGTGTGACCAATGTATGAGATGGTTGTGAGGCCATGAAAACACCTTAGACACATCTAGGATGATAAATAGAACAATGTTTGTATTCATGACCTAGGCCAATTTTGCTTCTAAGTGTTGGTTTCATTTGAAATGCCATTTTCATGATGCTAGTTTGACCAAAGTTGAACAGTAGATTAGAGTCTTTGTATGGCTATGTGACCTAAATAAAAGTTGTAGTACTTGACTAGGGTAACAACTTTTATTTTTGGGTCAAGTTCTAATTCGGTGCATAGCATGCTCAAAAATAGCTCACAAGTATCAATAAAATGCTATTTTGAGACTTGCTAAATTTTCTGTGTTGAAACGGTTTTTAGTTTCAAAGTACCTCACTTTGGAGCAATGTAGTTTGTTAACTAGTGAGAATTAGATGATGGTTCTTAAAGCAAAGTAGGAGATCTCACTTAGCTCTACAATATTTATTAAGGAAGTTTTTGCCATTTTGCCTTGGATTAGGAGTTATTGAGTCACTAAGTTGCACTATCAGTCGGTTTCAGCGGTCTGAACCACGTGGACGCACGTGGTGTCATGGCCAACCGGCCACAGGCCATTACCACCGTGTGGTGGCAGCACACCAGCGTTAGCATGGCCAGTCAGGCCCGAGCATGCACTTAAGCCCCTTGCATCCGCCACTCCATCCACTCGCACGCTATCACTCCCTCTTGCTCGCTCTGCCTCTTCGTAGCACCACCGTAACCGCTCACCGCCAACGCAGCTTTGCTGGCTGATTCATCTCGGACATAGCTATTATGCCATCACCTCCACCTCCTAGAGCCACTAGCACCACCTACCAAACCTAGGTAGAGTAGCATTTTGCCTTGCTGCAGCCATCGTCGTCATTGGAGCGCCTCCGCACTCGCGGCTCACCGTGGCCCCGCTATTTTGCCGCACCACATGCCTTCATTTTCATTGGTCTAGCACTGTGATATAGTCTAGAATCTTAGGCCAGAGTTAGGGATGATGCCACT
Organism: Miscanthus floridulus; assembly: GCF_019320115.1. Classification (NCBI taxonomy): domain Eukaryota; kingdom Viridiplantae; phylum Streptophyta; class Magnoliopsida; order Poales; family Poaceae; genus Miscanthus; species Miscanthus floridulus. Next base: position 73,310,069 of record NC_089588.1, read on the forward strand.
GCTTAACGGTGCTAGAACACATCGCTGCTCTACCCACGTCCGCCATGGCCGTGATGGCACTCAAGCTTGTCGCCGCCGAGTTGGTTCGTCGTCTCCCTCCTTTCTCTTGTGCCTTAGGTTGAGTAACCCTAGGCCTCGCTAGTGGCATGACGGAGAATCACCTTTCACTGCTGTTTAGCCAAAATAGCATGAGAACCACCATGCTCTGTGCGCCGCCGCACGGCCATGCACACAGTCGAGCTCACTAACGCCACCCCAAGCCCTCACTAGAGCCGCGTAACTTCAGTAGGTCACCAGGATGGAGTAGCCATCCTCACCTGAGTGTGCCATAGCTGGAGATGGCCAGTGTACCACTGCCGACCACCGCCGTCCACCATGGCCATCGTCGTGCTTGCTCCGACAAGCTACCGAGCCATCTAAGCCTACCAGTCGATGCGCGGGGGGGTGAGGAGAGTATAGTATTGAAGACGCTACCGCTAGAGACCTCCCCGTCGGTGAGTTCTCATCGGTCAGTGTCATCCTCTGTTTTGGCCTCGCTGACGAGTGGGTCGCCATTGACCATGGGCCCCGACTGTTAGTGTGTATGATATTTGATTTTCTGGATTTATTTCACAGATTTGAATGCATGTTTCAAAAATTTATATCTCAAGCTAGGAGTGTCCAATTGTGGTGAGCCAAATTTTGTTAGTTTCATATTGAAGTGTAGTATTTGATAAAAATATGAGATGCACTATTTCTGGTATTTTTCTAGGAGAAGAAAATGAAGCTAGATAAATGCTTTTTAATTAGTTTCTATCTTGTTAAATACATAACTTGAGCTAGAAAGGTGATAAAATTGTGATTCCAATTTTTCTGGTCTTGTGTTGACATGCTCTAGCTAGGAAAAATACTAAACTTGTAGTGGTCATACTTTGAATATGGTCTTCATATTTAATCCTAATGAATTGCTAGTATCTTGTGAAATTATTTGGGGCAGAAATACATAACATATGATCATGCAATTTTTACACAGTATTTTTATGTGTGGAATAATGTAAGAAAATTATTAAATTTGTTGTTTAACACTTTTCACTATGCTAAACTATTTTTGCTAAAATATGCCTATGTAACTTGTCATTTTTGTAGAGGTAGTTTTACTTATCCAAATGGCATGAAATTTGTACAGTAGACTATTGAGATCATTTGTAGGCTATTGTAATTTTATTAGAATTTATTAATCAATGGAATTATTTATCCTTTAAATCACCCTATTATTTAAGGAAATTAATAAATGGATATAACTAAGTTAGTTATGTTTAACCATGATGTTTTCTATGGTTCTTGTAATGCATATGATCTGTTGATGTTATTAGTAAGGCTTAAAAGCAATTGGTTGTATGCAACTAGTTAATTATCGCTTTATAATTCAACTAGATGGCAACATGTATAGTTTTGGTTGAGTTGATAATTTCATAATGATAATGGTCTTTTCTATAAAACTTGTTAATAACAAAGTTGTATATAACTTACTAATCTACCTTGTATTCAATTTTCATTATCATTGGCCTTATGGTTTAAGAATTATGGATGTTAGAACTCTGCTGTCAGGAATGCTTGCTCTCTAGATAGATCTTAAGGATTGATTAGTTTTACCTAGATAACTGTTGAATCACATTAAGATGATTAAAAGAAAGTTGCATGCAATTTAATAAGTTTCCATAATATCCATTTCCATATTATTTTGATGTATATAACTCTAGTTATGGTCAAAACAAGTGACTTCTGCCTTGTTATCTCGAAAATGATTTACATAAGTGTTTATTTAGTTATTAGAAGATAAGCACCTACTTAGTAAAATAAGATGCAACTTATTATTACTTGATGCAAAGTCATTGAAAACACTTATGAGGATTCATTCATTACATCGTATCATATTATACATGTCATCATATATGCATTCATGATATCTTAATTCATTCTCATGCATATAGGATCGTCTGAAGAAATAGCTTGTTGGAGTTCAACAAAGAAGAGGAGGAGGATCAGCAGGAGATGCCTTAGGCCGTAGCTCTAGGAGAAGAGGAGCAAACTCTTGAAGATCTCCCTGAGTGCCTAGATCACTGGCCAACCTCTTTCCTCAAAGGCAAGCCCCGGAGCATTCTAAGTCTCCCATGTTTTACAAAATATTACTTGAGTCCTTTATGTTTGATGCATTATGTTATAAGAGTTGGTTGAAAACACTGGATGCATAGAACTACCTTGTCCAGTTCATATACCTTTAACCCTGTGTAGGTCTAGGATCGAATATATGCTTAGCCATGCTTAGACCGGTAGAAGTCAAGTGATTTCTTATCACCTGTGAGATATAGGTGGATACCGAAGCATGATTGACTATATTTGCTATCAAGGAAAAGAACCATAGGGTAATGTAAATGGAGGCCAGACCGAGTCTATGTGTATGTTGACTCATGTGATTCCGTCTGTGCTGATTAAGGTCCATACCATTGTTGGGCGCTTCTAACAAGATTGAACACATGCCTATCACTTAGCTGGCCGGATAACTCATTCCGACCGTGAAGCCGAGTAGCTCAACTCAGGCCAGGCCTCGTTCTGTTAGAGTGCACACTCTAGATGGTAGTAATGATGTGTGGGAAGCCAGACGTGAGCCCTAGGGCAGGCCAGACCTGAACGTCCTAGCAGCTGGTTGTCCCTAATTGTGCGGCACTGGGCGAACCCGCAAAATGTGGACCTGAGTTGTACCAAAGGTGACCTAAGGTGACTGTTGATCTAATCTACCTGGGTTTGTGTTAGGAATAAATTCCCAACTGGTTGAAATCAATTTGAATCACCATCTCTCTCGAATAGTGAGAAACTTGGCTAGTACCAATATCGTAGTAACTATGATATGGAACATGATGGTTCGAATGAACATAGACTTACTACACTAGCTATGGTTACTACTATATGCTACTAAATGATATACTACATGTTTGGCACATGTTAGTTGCTAATCTAGAGATGAATAGCTATAATTAACTTGATGACCGAATTATAATTGTACAACTGAGTTAGTCATTTTTTATGCAAAATGTTGTCAAGCTACCTCCACTTATAAAGCCTTGCATAATCCTTGGAGTCACTTTGTTTTTGGTTTATGATGGGTAAGTCTAGCTGAGTACCTTCTCATACTTAGGGTTTTATTCTCATTGTTGCAGATGGTACAGTTTATCACAGCTATTGCAAGAACTACTTCTGTCCCACCGTGGATGAGGAGTGAGCCCTGGGCAGGCACCTCTTATTAATCCTTCTTATATGCTTTTGTGGGAGTATGATCACGAACTGGCACTATGTATTTGAACTATGATGGCAGATGTTAGTTTCAAACTTTAATTTGCTTCTGCTACTATTTACTGAACTTGGTTTGTAATAACCTTAATTTGTACTCTGATGAATGAACTGTATTTGTGAACCTTATGTAACATGTGACATGTATGTTGAATCATGTACGATCTTGGTTGTATGTTGATGGTTAATTGAGACCCATCATGGTACTCGATGGACTACTGGATTTATATGGGCTCAAGTATGACAGTACGACCGCTTGCAGGCTGCTATTGTATTTGGGCTCTTATAAATTGGTCGGTTCTGCTATAGCTGGCATCAGATCAAGATTCAACATTAATTGCCACATGTGTATTTAGAACAAAGGTTTTGTTTTCCAAAACCATGTTTTAGCAACTTATAGCTGTATATATAGGTGTTTTAAAACCTAGAGTTTGAATCTAAAGTGTGCCAGTGATCACTTCCTTTATGCCCAGCTAAGGACTTTAGGTGGCTAATTAAGTACTAACTTGGGGGTTTCTATTTTCGTCATCCATATGGCGTGCTATTGTATGGATGCCATTCACTTGAGTGGTAATGTATGGATCAAATGCCTCTATGCCCAAGGTAAGATGCCAATCATCATCATAGTGGCATGACTGCAAGATGCGAGCATGTGGTCTATGGGGAGAGTTAGCTTTGATACTAAAGTATATATATGTCTCATATATATGCAGAGGTATTTAATTGTGGATTAGCTTTGATATGACTATGTATGCATAATTATATGTATATATAGGACATATTTACTTTTGGATAGCTTTGATATGGAAGTATATATATATGTGGGCATATATATATGGAAGTATTTAGCTTGCAGCCTAGAGCCTAGATTTACATTCTGCATATATACTTGTGGGGTTGGGCTGAAATGAAATTCTTGTGCAGGTACACAGCGAAATATGTAGCCCGACTAGTTACGTTATATATAAGAGAACGTATGTATGCCACTGTGTATGCCGTTAGATGTTCTAATTTTTCCTAAGTTTGTGAGGACGTACAAAACATGCATGCATCATGATAAATCATTATTTCATACTTGCCTTGTTCCTCCCCTTATAAATCTCTTACTCGGTTATGTGACTCCTAGCCATTATGACTTTGTCTCATGAGAGTTGCACCATGTTGTTGGTACAGATGGCAGCACCGGCTGGAAGTGAGAATTTCCTGTTGATGTTTGGTACTCCTGCCCTACTTTGAAGAGTCTTGCATTATGCGGGGCATTATGAACTGCCCCTCTATTACTGGAATGAAGTATACCTAGAGGGACAACCATGGTATAAAGTATAGCTGACCATACCAGCTCATAACCATGCACCCTTTTGGCAGGAATGAAGGATAGAATCTGAAGGAATAACTCCTTGGGAAGCTACCCAAGTAGTGGCTTTTGAGGTGTTGAGTTAGATTTGTCAGCAACATCAGGATGGGCTTACCGGCAGTGTCACTGGTATTTTTCCTTGGGTGGATATTTCCACAATAGTATGGGTACATCGCAACAACAATATGTTGATCCGAGACTGAGATGAGTGGGCAGACAATTCTAGTCCCACTATGAGTGCAATGGTTGCAGTGATGAAGTTGTTCTATACTTGTTAGGACACTAGGGAATTCTGGTAGGAGTCCTATAGCACTTGCATGGATAAGCTCATGAGAGCCGAAGCTGCACAATGTAAGCTAAAGAAGTGTGTGCGCAAGCACAAAAAGGCAGCAAGTTAGGCTCGATGGGAAACTAATCAAGCTTATGTAGTGCTGGGAAATCTCCACACCCAAATGGAGCAAGTTGATCAGTAGAGAGCTACCACCCAAGAGGCAAGAGCGGATGATCAAGCCATGTTAGCAGGACCATGGGAGCAACTGGAGGCCGCTCATGTCGATGCATTCACAGCTATGCGCCAGTGGATCCTAGCAAACAACCGTGCAACTATGTTAGAAGTAGAACGAGACAGGACCTAAGCCTTAAGCATATAGCAAGACCGTGTTGAGAGGGACTTGCGCCAGCAGCTTGCATAGAGCCAGAACCTGGTGGTTGATCATTAGCATGAGGTGTATTTCCTGAACAACCAACTACACCCGATCCTTAATGAGGAAGAAGAAGATCCAGAGATGTTGATCGAGGATGACAGTTGGGAGGAAGAGGAAGTAGAGCTAGAGGGTGAGGACGATCCTATATCTGACATCGACAGTGAACACAGAGAAGATTAGCATCGCCTAGTGACTAGTTAAAGTGCTAGATGTATCCCTGTTATTTATGTAATGGACTTGTAGCTTGAATTTTGGTATTTGTGATTTGACTTCTGTGTAATATTAGCACTCTGCATGTTGTTTCATGATGGGTTGAACTTTAATGAAATTCTAGTTTCGTTTTACTAGTGATTATGACATGCATGTTAACATGCTACGAGCCCGATAAGTGATCAAATTGGTGATGTCATGTTGCGAGAATGAATTATTATGTGAAAGGATCTAGGATGTCGCCTAGAGGGGGGTGAATAGGCGTTTCTGAAAAATCAACACCTTTAAAAGCGGAAACGATTAGTAATAGGAGTTTCCAAAATGGAAACTCCAAATCAAAGTAATACAACCCCTCACAAGTTAGCCACAAAGTATATAAAAGATACTAGATAAACCTAGGGAGCCAAACAGTGGCAACCAAAGAGTTGAATCAAAAAGCACTAGTCAGTTAATGTCGGAAGTCCCGACAGATTGGGTCAGAACTTCTGACGTGTCAGAAGTCCCGACGTTTGGGTCAGAACTTCCGACGTGTCAGAAGTCCTGACAGTTTGGGTCAGAACTTCCAACGCAAACTGTCAGCACTTCCGACCCCTACGGGAAATGAACTACAAGTGCTAAAATGAACTTTGTGATGCCGATAACTTACAAACCCACTTCCTAGTGGTAAGGTAAGGTGTTGGGTCACTCTCTTGACGTTGATAAGCCACCACTCCGTAGATCGAGGCCCAAACCCTAAGAAATAGCTAGAGAGAGGAAGACAACCAAATACATGTAATTTCGAGCAAATCACAACAACAACAAGCACGTGGGAGACAAGAATTTATCCCGAGGTTCGGCAGCCCCACAAAGGAGCTCCTACGTCCTCGTTGTTGAGGTGACCACTTTGGTCGGAGTCTCTTCCACCTCCTTGCCTCACTCAAGGATACCACAAAGGTCACTTGAGTTTCTTCACTAGAAATCAAGGGTAATACAAACTTCCCAAGGCTCTTCCACAAGATGGAAGCTCTTGGGCGACGCCTCGCCGGCTAGGGGAAAATCCCCAAGAGTAACAAATGCAAATCAAACCGGCTTGATGAAGAAATCAAGTGCTCAAGCTTGCTCAAAGTGTTTTTCTCACTCAAACCACTCTCCAATCACTCAAACCCTTTAGGAATTGAAGTTGGAGGCAAAGGAGAGAAGAGTGGCGAGCCTAGAATGCTTGGGGGCTATTTTGGCCGAGTGTTTGTTGCAATGAAATGAGTGGGCCACGGTTAGAAATGAGGAGAGGGGTATATATACTCCAAGGCAAAATCTAACCGTTCAGATCTACGTCGGGAGTTCCGACGCAGATCTCGGGACTTCCGACGTATGAAGAAAACACTGTTCATGCGAGGTCAAAGTCCACTCGAGACAGCCAACGTTGGAACTTCCGACGAATGTCGGGACTTCCGACGGTCGGAACTTCCGACGAACGTCGGGACTTCCGACGTGCACAGCCAGCAGGTCAGTAGAACCATCGATGCCGGGACTCCCGGCTTGGGTCGGGACTTCCGACTGTCGGGAGTTCTGACTCACGTCGGGACTTCCGACGTCCACAGTCACCGCACAGGCAGTGACTGGGAGTCAGCACTTCCGGCAAGAGTCATGACTTCCGACTGTCGGGAGTTCTGGCTTACGTCGGGACTTCCGACACCGACAGTCACAGAAAATTATTCTTTGTGCTCGTGAAGTGCTAGAGTGTCTCTCTTTTGATTTAATTATTATGCTTGAGCACTCTATCTTCCTCAGACCACCTAAACTTGCATCCCTCTTAATAGTACGACATACCTATTAACTCAAGATCAAAAGAAAAACAAAATTAAACCTTTTGAGTTGATCTTCTTTAAATTGATGCCGTGTCTTTCAATCTTCATCAAGTGAGGGTGCCAACATGTCAATATTGAACTTTTCACTTGAGCATAGCCATCTTGAGCATGTGACTTGATTCCATTCATCAAATATGAATAACTCCAAATGCATCAAGTCACTTTAATCAACTTGTCCAATATAGATTTGATCCTTCACATCAATATGACCATCTTAGCTTGATTAGTACCTCAACTAAATGCAAGTACTTTCTTCTTCACCCTAGCTAGGTTCTTCGGCCGCCAAGCCGTCGCTTGCCCTTCACCCTTGCTTAGTACCTCGAAGCCTTTCCTTGCTATCTTCACCATCTCAAGCCATTAAGTCACATCTTGTGTTGAATCATTCATTCATATGTATTATTATCTTTTTCATTTCAATTTAGCAAGCTTCAAATATGAGACCAATCCATATGCAATCCCTTATGTCTCATTAATTAAATCTTACAAGCTTGCTTTCACATAGAACATGGAAATCCCACAATAAATAAGCCTTTGCATGAATTCTATTTGCATTGTTGTCTTGTGCTTGAACTAGATTGTTTACACAATAACACATCATTTTGGCTTTCATTAAGTACCTGTGAGATAACCTATTACCTGTCCATACTTAGCAAACAGGTTAGTTCTTTAATCACGTTGTCATTCAATCATCCAAAACTCACTAAAGGGCTATATGCACTTTCAATCTCCCCCTTTTTGGTGATTGATGACAACTTGATTAAAGCTTACAAAATGATATAAACATTTAAACTTTTGGGTTCAATGATTTATGAGAGGCTCTCCCTTAATATGTGCTTATGATTAGAATTCACAAAATGACCTCAAATGTCAATTGCACATACTAAAACATATAGGAGACTCCCCCTAAATCATTGCATCCGTGGGGTGCATGTGTGTGACAAAGTTAAACCGTGATGCATATGACAAGATATATCACACAAGAATAAATATAAAGGCATCACATCAAATATTTTCATTCTAGCATGCATAGTCCTTATGAAAATAAATATAACACATGTAATTCACACATAGCACTCATTACACATTTTCTCAAGTCCACAAGCCACTAAAATATAAATAAAGATCATGTCTCAAGAGATACATAGATAAAGCATAAGTGAGTCTCATCTCTCACATGATACAATCTATCTCAAATCCAAGATACATCAATGAAGCTCAAAAACAAAAAACGACAGCCTGCAGTACATATCTTCAGGTACAAAGATAAGCAAAAATGAAACTATCCTGAAGCTTTAATCAGTCTCTCTCCCCCTTTGTCATCTATCACCACAAAGGTCCAACAATGACATACTAAGGACAAAGGGGCTACAAGCTGTCATACAAAGCACAAAGAATGCTTAAGGTTCAAACTTTGTACTAATCTCTCCCTTTGTATTAAACTCTCCCCCTTTGTCATCTTAAAGAGGTTGTACTTGTCACTTGTTTGCAATTCAAAATAGATCAAGTACATGGGTTTACTAGCTCATGAACCAACTCATACACTAACCACTAGATTATATAATCATTCAAGCAATAGTGGTATTCTATGAGTCTAAAAATTTTCATTTGTAATGCATGATCCTATAAGCATGTACTATATGTACTAACGGCATACTAGTAAGGGATGAAAAATGATCATGCACAATACAATGATACCTTTGCTATATTGGAGAGGAAGATAGTCATATAGATTTCAATTCATTTCTCCAATAGCACCATGAAGTTCAATTATAAGCTTGGTGAAGACCAATAGATACCAATTCTTTGAATTCCTATTCTTCACCCATATGAATTGAGAATCACTAATGATCAAGTGCACTCTTCTTGTTGTGGTTGGCTTGCTTCTTCTTTGATCATTGCTTGCTTGAGAGAACTAAAAGATTCACCACTTGTAATACCACTTGAAATTTCATGATACCACTTGAAATTTCATGACTTGTTCTCTTTTGAGTGTTGCTTGCTTTCTAGACCAATCTCTTGATTTTCTTCAACCAAGTACCTCAAATGTCCCTTTAGATTACCACTTCAATTTTAGCCATCCAAGCCTAGAGCGAAGTGACCTCTGTCCAAAGAATCATCCTTGATACTCACTTGAAATAACTTGAAAGGAAACCTCTTGATCCACTTGAAAGATTTTGTTTGATTGATCCGTATTGTTGGACTTAATTTGATGAATAACTTTGAATCCTTCTTTAAGTCCTTTTCTTTCTACTTGTTTAAGTCCTTTTGTTTCTATCAAAAGATCTCCAATTATCACTAGAACTTAAACTTCATCTTCATCTTGATCTTGGTCTTGATCTCTAGCTTGAGTACCAAATGTGTACCAGATACACTCTTCAAACAAATTGTCTTGTACTTCATCATTTGTCATACTTCTATCTCAAACCAAAACCAAAACATAGGTACTTCAATCACTTATAGATATGATTCTAATTTGAGGACCTTTGAATCTAAGTGACTTTTGATCAATCCAATAATTGTCACTTTCCTAACAGATTCTGTACTCTTCAAAGAATAAATCATATCTCCCAAAGTACATATCCAAAAACCACGAAATTTGGTGAAGATGTGACACACTAAGTCTTCTAGTAGCTGTAAAAATTTGAGCTTCTTTTGACTTCTATCTTGCTACCAGATTTCACATCTTTCCACACTGCTACATGCTGAAAACTGCTGCACTATAGCTGACAAAATCTACTCCAAATCCGAAGTATCACTTATCCAAATCTCATGAAGTTTGCACAGCAACTAATACCATAAGTGTAGAGCATGTAGACCAAATTTCAAGCCAATACAAATAGATTTGGTTGCTCAAACATGTCAATGATCATTGCTAGCTCAGATTTTCAATATTGGACAGATTTCAATAATTGAGCTATTTTTCTCCAAATTGAACCAAACTTGAAATCAACTTGTTTGAATACTCTCACAAGACATATGTCCATTCAAACCACTTACTAGAAGAAATCTTATGAACATATCCAATCAAACCAACTTCAAACTTGATTACTTAAGCATTTAATCCATTCAAACATCTCATAGCAAGCAACATATGCATATATATCCAATTCAATTAACTCATATGCACCCAAATAAACTTTGATCAACAAGAGATATACCTTGATAGCTTATGATCATCTTTGCAAGCTTCAACTCCACTTATTTGCAGGCATTCAAATATATCAATAAATTCCCATAACTTAAATATGACACTTGTATGTTGATAGCATATGGACTTCACTCAATTTTGACTTGGCATTGGGATAGAATTGCACTAGGTTTTAATACTTGACTCAACATAAGATGAACAATAATAATTTCATTGAATCAAATCTCCAATGCCATGGTACCTACAAACGATCATCCACTTTTCGATGGTACCCAAACTAGTTTGGGTCCTCTCATGTTAGACGCAACATACTTAGGCATAGCCTTAGTATGAATAGCGGAATTTTTGCAATACTAACCAATAAGGTACAATAACAAACCTTCCTAGGCATAATATTTGCATCAATTGAAATAGGCTTAGGATTCTCACTTAGGGGACATGAATTAGCCAAGAATTGATTTTCTCTTTTACGAATATTTGGCAAATTTATGATTTTCAAAAACTTGAGAGAGAATTTAGATGGACATAGGGATTTTTATGGACTTGAGAGAACCATGTCACATGTGATTAGGCAAATAATCAACCAAGGGTAGCAATAATTACAATATGACATGACTAGGTCACAAAGACCCAAAACCACATGATTTTCAAAAAACCACACCACCTACACATGCTAGTTAGGGATTTTGAAAAAAAAAACATCTATCCTATATCACACAAATGCACACACTAACATATAAAGGGCCTTAGATGCACTTACAATGCATGTATGTAAATACATACCTTTGCCTTGAGCCCACAATATCACCACTGAGATAATACATGGCATGACAACATCATGTTGACCTCACTTGTCAAATAATCATACCATATATGAAATCAATTTTCATCCAAAGGACTACAAATAATACTAGATAGATTTGTTAGTCCACAATGGTGCAAAATAGAAACTAAGCTCCCCCTAAATAAGTACCACAAGTAATTTGAATGACTTTCAACAAGCACTTTATTCTTTTAAGAATTTGGGAGTCAATTTTCTATTTTGACCAACACAAAGTAATTTGCCATATTTAAATTTCATTGAGACATACTCACAACCCACTTAGGTTTGATAGATCACAAGCTTCTGAGCAAATTAAGGATATATGAAATCGTATGGATCAAACCTCAATTACATCCCAATTAGTGCTCTGGTTCCTGCCATACCAGACACGTCCGGTAGACATACCGGACACGTCCGGCATGTGAAGAACATAAACACTTTTCCTTTCTGCCCTGGCCATACCGGACATGTCTGGTTGGCATAGGACAGAAACAATTGAAGCGCTGCTAGTGATTCTTCGTTTTAGCTCTAGTACTTCTTGTATGCCTGCATCTGAACAAATGCATTGCTCTACTAGAGAGCCATTAAAAGCATCACATGGCAAATATGATAATGATTAAATAAAACTAATTAGTCACTTCCAATTATTTCACAAATATGCTTATTTGTGAGCCATTGAGCACTAAACACAAAGTGGCTATCCTATAAGGTCTTTAGATACTTGTTACCAATGGTAGAGATGAAGTAAACGATATGGTCATTGATTTATCTTCGGGTCAACCATATATGAGATTATGATAAGAATTGATTGATAGATTGAGTGAATATTTTCAATTTACTTGCTCAACCACCCCGAAGCTTTCATCTCACCACCAAGTACCTACATTATCAACCTAAGCACATTTTGGTACCCAACTCTTGTTGGGTCCTTTTGGGTTAGTCAACAAGTGCTTAGGCACCCAAATGGCCTTAGTACTAGTTTGTGGTGAACACATCACCTTGCTAGTGCTAACTCCTTTTGTGGTCTTCCTAAGCATATTATCATAAACAAATGTGTTCGGCTTAGGGATGTTACCATTTGGGCAATCATAGCTTAGATGCCCCTTTCTTTTACAAGCATAGCATATGCGACCTTTGTTTGCTTTATGCTTGTTTTCCTTGTATGGACATCTATCAACCTTGTGGCCCATCTCATTGCATCCATAGCATCTTCTTGTTGCAACTTGGGCTACCTTTCTTGACTCTTGATATATTGGGCATTTCTTGGTAGGATGCCCCAATTTCTTGCTCATGAGACAAGCGCTTTGTCCATCACTCTTCACTTGCTTGGCCTCCTTGATTGAAGCCTTTTGAGTGGTGGCTTCAACCTTATCGGCCCAATTCTTATGTGGACACGTAGCCCACTCATGTCCATACAATCCACAACCATAGCACATACTTTTTCCATGTTTCTTGCTCTTGGTTGTGTTGGCCTTGCTTGAAATGTGATTCCTTTGTTGGGTTTTGAAGGAAGCAAGGTTTGAACCCTTCTCAAGCTTCTTCACCATGTTATCACAGTTATCTTGAGAAGGTTGTGCTTTCTCCTTACCCTTCAATCGAATCACATCTTTCTTTAATCTTTTCACCTCTTCTTTGAGCTCTATGTTTTCTATAAATTTTTGCTCAATCGAAGATTGGCTTGCTTGAGAAGCACACTCATTAGCACAAGAAATATTCAATTGAGATTGTGTACAAGTGAGTGTGTGAGTAGGAGGTTGAGATGATTTTACCGTTGTAATCACAACCTCATGAGCCACCTCAAGCATGATGCTTGATTCTACTAATTCTTCATGAGAGCACTTGAGATGAACATAGTTTGCTTGTAGCACATTATATTTGCTTGAGAGTTCATCTAATTTTGCCTTGAGCTCAAAGTTTTCCTTCTCTAGTTGTGAAACACTAGAAGAGGAGTTAGTAACTAAAGCATGCTCAATTGATAATTTTTCATACCTCTCATTTATGGCCTTTAGCTCTTGCAATTTGGAGATGAGAAACTTTTCTTGATTTTGAAGTGATTGCTCTTGTTTCTCATTCTCTTCCTCTAGCTCATCATTCTTCTCAACTTGCTTCATGAGAATGAGCTTGTCTTTGTTGCTTAGATGATCAAGAGTGTAGCTATCTTCAATTTCAATATCACTCTCTTCTTGATCATCTACTCGTGCTATCTCCTTGGCTTGATCTTTCTTGCTAGCCTTCTTCTTGCTTTTCTTGGCCATGAGACACAAGTGATGAGTATCATGAGATACTGAGGTTGACTCATCACTTGGCCGCCACCGGGCTTGAGCCTCATCATCATAGACTGCCTGCTGTCCGGCTGCCTCAGCCATACCGAACGCGTCTGGTAGGGATACCGGACACGTCCGGCATGCACTTGCAGACAGCGCAGTCACCTCGGCTTGCACCTCTTGCTCCGGCTCGGCGCTCTTGAGATCTTGTGAGGCTTCTTCGCTGCATGAAGACATAATGGACATATTTTCCATTGACTCGACCTCAAGTGCATCATCGCATTTAGATTTTCCATATAACTCAATGAGTTTGGTCCAAATGAGATGAGCACTCTCCGGAGGTGGTTGTCCATTGAATATTGCCTCATCTTGAACCTCTGTACTCAATGTACTCAAAATGATATTAATAGCTTGAGCATTTAGTTGCACGCATATCTCTTCCTCTTTTGATAAATTTTTATAGTTGCTCCAATCAACTATAGGAAGAGGTATGCTTGCAAACACAATATGCTCAACAAGAGGACTAATATCTCTAAAAGCATTGAGTACATGAATTGACCAAGATAGAAAGTTTGAACCATCATTTTGGAGAAGCATTGGCTCCAACTCGATAGGCGTCGACATCCTTTTCTCACGGCGGTGAAGCTTTGGGTGAGAACCTCGCTCTGATAGCAATTGAAAGGATCTAGGATGTCGCCTAGAGGGGGGTGAATAGGCGTTTCTGAAAAATCAACACCTTTAAAAGCAGAAACGATTAGTAATAGGAGTTTCCAAAATGGAAACTCCAAATCAAAGTAATACAACCCCTCACAAGTTAGCCACAAAGTATATAAAAGATACTAGATAAACCTAGGGAGCCAAACAGTGGCAACCAAAGAGTTGAATCAAAAAGCACTAGTCAGTTAATGTCAGAAGTCCCGACAGATTGGGTCAGAACTTCCGACGTGTCAGAAGTCCCAACGTTTGGGTCAGAACTTCCGACATGTCAGAAGTCCTGACAGTTTGGGTCAGAACTTCCAACACAAACTGTCAGCACTTCCGACCCCTACGAGAAATGAACTACAAGTGCTAAAATGAACTTTGTGATGCCGATAACTTACAAACCCACTTCCTAGTGGTAAGGTAAGGTGTTGGGTCACTCTCTTGACGTTGATAAGCCACCACTCCGTAGATCGAGGCCCAAACCCTAAGAAATAGCTAGAGAGAGGAAGACAACCAAATACATGTAATTTCGAGCAAATCACAACAACAACAAGCACGTGGGAGACAAGAATTTATCCCGAGGTTCGGCAGCCCCACAAAGGAGCTCCTACGTCCTCGTTGTTGAGGTGACCACTTTGGTCGGAGTCTCTTCCACCTCCTTGCCTCACTCAAGGATACCACAAAGGTCACTTGAGTTTCTTCACTAGAAATCAAGGGTAATACAAACTTCCCAAGGCTCTTCCACAAGATGGAAGCTCTTGGGCGACGCCTCGCCGGCTAGGGGAAAATCCCCAAGAGTAACAAATGCAAATCAAACTAGCTTGACGAAGAAATCAAGTGCTCAAGCTTGCTCAAAGTGTTTTTCTCACTCAAACCACTCTCCAATCACTCAAACCCTTTAGGAATTGAAGTTGGAGGCAAAGGAGAGAAGAGTGGCGAGCCTAGAATGCTTGGGGGCTGTTTTGGCCGAGTGTTTGTTGCAATGAAATGAGTGGGCCACGGTTAGAAATGAGGAGAGGGGTATATATACTCCAAGGCAAAATCTAACCGTTCAGATCTACGTCGGGAGTTCCGACGCAGATCTCGGGACTTCCGACGTATGAAGAAAACACTGTTCATGCGAGGTCAAAGTCCACTCGAGACAGCCAACGTTGGAACTTCCGACGAATGTCGGGACTTCCGACGGTCGGAACTTCCGACGAACGTCGGGACTTCCGACGTGCACAGCCAGCAGGTCAGTAGAACCATCGATGCCGGGACTCCCGGCTTGGGTCGGGACTTCCGACTGTCGGGAGTTCCGACTCACGTCGGGACTTCCGACGTCCACAGTCACCGCACAGGCAGTGACTGGGAGTCAGCACTTCCGGCAAGAGTCATGACTTCCGACTATCAGGAGTTCCGGCTTACGTCGGGACTTCCGACACCGACAGTCACAGAAAATTATTCTTTGTGCTCGTGAAGTGCTAGAGTGTCTCTCTTTTGATTTAATTATTATGCTTGAGCACTCTATCTTCCTCAGACCACCTAAACTTGCATCCCTCTTAATAGTACGGCATACCTATTAACTCAAGATCAAAAGAAAAACAAAATTAAACCTTTTGAGTTGATCTTCTTTAAATTGATGCCGTGTCTTTCAATCTTCATCAAGTGAGGGTGCCAACATGTCAATATTGAACTTTTCACTTGAGCATAGCCATCTTGAGCATGTGACTTGATTCCATTCATCAAATATGAATAACTCCAAATGCATCAAGTCACTTTAATCAACTTGTCCAATATAGATTTGATCCTTCACATCAATATGACCATCTTAGCTTGATTAGTACCTCAACTAAATGCAAGTACTTTCTTCTTCACCCTAGCTAGGTTCTTCGGCCGCCAAGCCGTCGCTTGCCCTTCACCCTTGCTTAGTACCTCGAAGCCTTTCCTTGCTATCTTCACCATCTCAAGCCATTAAGTCACATCTTGTGTTGAATCATTCATTCATATGTATTATTATCTTTTTCATTTCAATTTAGCAAGCTTCAAATATGAGACCAATCCATATGCAATCCCTTATGTCTCATTAATTAAATCTTACAAGCTTGCTTTCACATAGAACATGGAAATCCCACAATAAATAAGCCTTTGCATGAATTCTATTTGCATTGTTGTCTTGTGCTTGAACTAGATTGTTTACACAATAACACATCATTTTGGCTTTCATTAAGTACCTGTGAGATAACCTATTACCTGTCCATACTTAGCAAACAGGTTAGTTCTTTAATCACGTTGTCATTCAATCATCCAAAACTCACTAAAGGGCTATATGCACTTTCATTATGCCTCTGTTTTATTGTATGAATTTAAGATTCTCTCTAGTAATTTTAGTTTGGCATGATTATACAATTCGTCTGCAATCTCTTGACATCATCCAATAATCACTTATTGTTGCAACTTTGTAGATGACTCGCACTCATGCTAGAGCAGGCAACAACCAAGGTGGCAACGATGGTGACTTACCACCACCGCCACCACCGTCTATGAATGAATTCTTCGCATAGTTCTTGGGTAGTCAAAGAAAAATGGAGTAAACACTATGCCTCATCACGCAGAACACTGCTCACGCCCATCAGCAACAATAGGGGTCTGAGCCGAATCAATACAACTCTTTCAAGGATTTCCTGGACACCAAGCCTCCTATCTTCAAGGTGGCCGAAGAATCGCTTTAGGTGGATGAATGGCTTAACATAATTGAGCAAAATTCTATCTATTGAGGGTTACGGAGCATCAGAAGATAGAATATGCATCCCATCAGCTGCAGGGAATGGCTGGGATATGGTGGACCCATTTCCTATCCTCCCTACCTGCCAACTCAAAGGTCACATGGGAGCAATTTAAGTTAGCCTTTAGGGGACATAACATTCCCCTAGGGCTAATGCGCATGAAAGCAGCTGAGTTCATGTGACTCACACAAGGGACTAAGACCCTTACGGAGTACATGCATGCATTCAACAATTTGTTCCGTTATGCCCCATGGTTCATTGATACAGAGGAAAAGAAGATTGAAAACTTCAAAAGAGGCCTTAGCACTAAGCTAATGAAAACCATGGCCAACTCGAGGTGCACCACATACATTGAGTTCATCAATGATGCCTTGACTTAGGAGAACTAGAATAATCAACATGTAGCGACAAAGGGCCACAAGAGAGCAGCTGAGGCAGGCGCCTCAGGGTCTTCCTAGTCCAGAGCTCTAGTGGTGGCTAGGCCATAGTTTTAACCGCCAGCGCCCAAGTTCAGGCCTCCTCCACCAAAAGCCCAGGCTAACCAACCTTAGAAGGTGTTTCGTAAGGCGTTCACCATTGCCCTACCCAAGGGAAATAGAGGGCAAGGAAGCTTAGTAGGACCCAGGAGCAATCAGCCATGCTTCAACTATAATCAGTTGGGCATTGGGCCAAGGAATGCCCCCATCCTAAGAAGAACAACAATCAAAACCATAGCAATTAGAGATAGGAAAATCCTAAAGCACGTCCTAGATACATGCATTACACCGCTATTGAAGAAGTTCCTGCAGGAGAGGTTGTCACAGCCGATATGTTTCTTATTAACAAACATCCCACCATTGTTTTATTTGATTCTAGATCTTCTTATTCATTTATGAGCCAAGCATTTGCATCTAAGTATGATCAAAAAGTAATTGAGGTAAACAAGGGTGGTTATAATATAAGTTCGACTGAGGCTACTATCTCTACAAACCAAATAGATAGAGATGTGCTCATTTCTATACAAGAGAGGGAGTACACGATGGATCTAATAGTATTGCCCAAATTAGCCATAGATGTGATCTTAGGCATGAATTGGATGAGTGACCATGGTGTTCTCATTGACACATCCAGTCGGACAATTATGTTGAGAGAACCAAAGGGAGGTAATGCTTTTCTAGTACCGCTTCCCCAAAGTTTTGGTCTCCAAAACTTGTCTTGCGCAATCCAAGCCACTACCCTTTGTGATATTCCAGTGGTTTGTGAGTTTCCAGATGTATTTCCAAATGAGTTGTCAGGTTTACCACCTGATAGAGATGTAGAATTTAAGATTGAGTTAGTGCTAGGTACGGCACCCATCTCAAGAAGACCCTATAGGATGCCACCAAATGAGTTAGCTAAACTTAAAATTCAGTTACAAGAACTATTGGACAAAGGTGTCATTCAACCTAGTTCGTCTCCATGGGGATGTCTAGCTTTGTTTGTAAATAAGAAGGACAAGTCTTTGAGAATGTGTGTGGATTACAGGCCACTTAATGCTGTGACTATTAAGAACAAGTATCCTTTGCCTCGTATCGATATCTTGTTCGATCAGTTGGCAAAAGCAAAGGTATTCTCCAAGATTGACTTGAGGTTAGGCTATCATCAAATTAAGATCAAGCCAAAGGATATACCTAAAACAACTTTCTCCACTAGGTATGGATTGTACAAGTATTTGGTCATGTCTTTTGGACTAACGAATGCTCCTTCCTACTTCATGTACTTGATGAATTTGGTATTCATGCCCGAGCTCGATAAGTTCGTGGTTGCGTTTATCGATGATATCTTGATTTACTCAGAGAATGAGGTAGATCATGCAGAGCATCTGAGAATAGTTTTGTCCAGATTGAGGGAACATAAGTTATATGCCAAGTTTAGCAAGTGTGTATTCTGGTTGAGCAAAGTACCTTTCTTGGGTCACATCTTATCTAAAGATGGAATTTCTGTAGACCCACCTAAAGTACAAGATGTCATAGATTGGAAGGCCCCAACTTTAGTTCATGAAATTTGGAGTTTTCTAGGGTTAGCAGGTTACTATTGTTGTTTCATTCCTGATTTCTCCAAGATAGCTAAGCCCATGACCAGACTACTTCAGAAGGATGAAAAGTTCAGTTGGACGCTGGAGTGTGAAGCTGCTTTTCACACCCTAAGGACCCTGTTAACTATAGATCATGTTCTAGCACAACCCGACATTGAAAAGCCTTTCGATGTGTTCTATGATGCATCAGGTATAGGTTTGGGGTGTGTGCTCATGCAAGAAGATCGAGTTATTGCCAATGCTTCTTTGCAGTTGAGAAAGCAAGAAGTCAATTACCCTACGCACGATTTAGAGCTTGCAACATTTGTTCATGCATTGAAGATATGGAGACATTATTTATTGGGAAACATATGTCATATATATACTGACCACAAAAGTCTCAAATATATCTTCACTCAACTTGAGCTGAACATGAGACAGCGAAGATGGTTAGAGCTAATCAAGGACTACAATTTGGAAGTGCACTACCATTCGGGAAAGGCCAATGTTGTAGCAGATGCACTTAGTCGGAAATCTCATTGCAACACTTTGGAAGCCTTGTTGGAAGATGGATTTAATTTGTTACAACCTGTTGTGCTGCACAATATCACTGTCAATTGCTCACTTGATAGCAAAATCATAGAACTGTAGAAGATAGATGTAGGTGTATTTCACATCAAGAGAAAGATGAAAGGACAAGAAACGAAGTATTTTAGGTTAGATGAAAGAGGTGTGCTATGGTTTGAGGACTGACTTGTGGTACCGAAAGATCATGAGCATAGAAATCAAATTTTAGATGGAGCTCATTCATCTAAGTTGTCTATCCATTCGGGTAGTAGCAAAATGTATCAAGAATTGAAAACCCATTTTTGGTGGACCAAAATGAAGTAAGAAATCACCGCCTATGTCGCTAGGTGTGATAATTGCAGTAGAGTAAAGGCTGTTCATTTGAAATATGCTAGATTACTTTAGCCTTTGCCTATTCTAGGCTTGAAATTATAGGAAATAAGTATGGACTACCGGCCTTCCAATGACTCAACAAGGTCATGATTCCATATGGGTCATTGTAGATCGCCTCACCAAGTCAGCACATTTTGTACCAGTTGACACAACATATCTAGCCGGGAAGTATGCCAAATTGTATGTTTCTCAAATCATGAGACTACATGGAGTACCAAGGACCATAGTCTCAGATCAGGGACCACAGTTTATAGCTCATTTCTGGGAACACTTGCACCAAGCTTTGGGAACTCAACTAATCAGAAGTTCAACATATCATCCACAAACTTCTAGACAGACCGAGCGAGTGAACCAGATCTTAGAAGATATGTTGAGAGCTTGTGTTATATCTTCTAAGGGTTCATAGGAGAAATGGCTACCTTTAGCCGAGTTCTCCTACAACAACAATTATCAAGTGAGCATAAAGATGGCTCCTTTTGAAGCCTTGTATGGTCAGAAATGTAGAACTCCATTGAATTGGATTGAGCCCGGTGAAAGAAGATACTTTGGCATTGAATTTGTCACTGAAGCTGAAGAGCAGGTATGCATTATCCAACAGCATATGAAAGCAGCTCAGTCAAGGCAAAAGATTTATGCTGATAAAAGAAGAAGACCACTAAATTTTAAAGTGGGAGATTGTGTATATTTAAAAGTGTCACCTATGAAGGGAGTGCTTTGATTTGGAGTAAAAAGAAAGCTTGTGACTAGATATGTAGGGCCATACAAGATTATTGAACGGAAAGGAAATGTCGCTTACAAGTTACAACTTCCTCTAGATTTGAGTGCAATATTTGATGTCTTCCATGTTTCTCCATTAAAAAGATATCTTCGTATACTTGAGGAAGCCATTGCACCCACCAACATTAAGCTCCATTCGGATTTGACGTATGAAGAGAAACCAATCCGAGTGTTAGAAGAGATGGAAAGAGTAACATGGAGCAAGGTCATTAAGTTCTACAAAGTGGTGTGGAATAACCATAGTGAACAAGATGCCATGTGGGAACAGGAGGATTATTTACGTGAGGTTTATCCTGCCTTTTACGAGGAATGGTAGGTCTTTCAAATCTTGGGACAAGATTCCTATAAGGGGGAGGGGCTATAACACCCTAGTGTTAAGCATTGCATTTGACACCTGCATTTCAAGTGCACAAGCATCATCCAAGCATTCATGAACCTAAGCATATGAAATTTCATATCATTCCTATACGTTGTCACATGAAATGTTGATTTGTATATATGTTTATGCTTGCAATCATGTATGACCAATGTATGAGATGGTTGCGAGGTCATGAAAACACCTTAGACACATCTAGAATGATAAATAGAACATTTTTTATATTCATGACCTAGGCCAATTTTGCTTCTAAGTGTTGGTTTCATTTGAAATGTCATTTTCATGATGCTAGTTTGACCAAAGTTGAATAGTAGCTTAGATTGTTTGCATGGCTATGTGACCTAAATAAAAGTCGTATTACTTGACTAGGGTAACAATTTTTATTTTTGGGTCAAGGTCTAATTCAGTGCATAGCATGCTCAAAAATAGCTCACAAGTATCAACAAAATGTTGTTTTGAGACTTGCAAAATTTTCTAAGTGTTGAAACGGTTTTTAGTTTCAATGTACCTCACTTTGGAGCAACGTAGTTTGTTAACTAGCGAGGATTAGATGATGGTTCTTAAAGAAAAGTTGGAGATCTCATGTAGCTCTACAATAGTTATTAAGGAAGTTTCTGCCAAGTCACCACGGATTAGGAGTTATTGAGTCACTAAGTTGCACTATCAGTCGGTTTCAGCGGTCTGAACCGCGTGGACGCACGTGGCGTCGTGGCCGACCGGCCATAGGCCATGGCCGCCGTGTGGTGGTAGCACACCAGCATTGGCCTGCTGGTCAGGCCTGAGCGCGCACTTAAGCACTGCGCACCCACCACTCCATCCACTCGCCCGCTCTCACTCCCTCTTGCTCGCTTTGCCTGTCCACAGCACCGCCATAGCTCCACCACAATTGCTCACCACCAACATAGCCTTGTCGACCAATTCATCTTGGCCACATCTGCTATGCCATCACCTCCACCTCCTCGAGCCACCATCATCACCTATCAAACATAGGTAGAGCAGCATTTTGCCTCGTCGTAGCCGCCATCATCACCGGAGCGCCGCCACGCTCACAGCTCACCGTGGCCCCACTGTTTCGCTGCACTGCATGCCTTCATTTCCTTTGGTCCAGCACTACAATAGAGTCTAGAAGCTTAGGCCAGAGTTATGGATGATGCCACCATTTGACGGCGCCGAAATGAGTCACCGCTCCGCCCGCGTCTGCCATGGCTACCGTGGCACTCGAGCTCGCCGCCGCCGAGTTGGTTCACTGTCTCCCTCCTTTCTCTCACGCCTTAGGTCAAGTAACCCTAGGCCTCGCTAGTGGCATGATGGAGACCCACCTTTCACCATCGTTTAGCCGAAATAGTGTGAGCACCGCATGTCCGTGCGCCGCCGCACGGCCATGCACGCGACTGAGCTCACCTAGGCCTCACCTGCGTCGTGTAGCTCCACTAGGTCACCAGGATGGAGTAGCCATCCTTGCTTGAGTGTGCCATAGCCGGACATGGCTGGCGTAATGCCATCGACCTTTGTTGTCTGCCATGGCCGCCGTCGAGCTTGCTCCAACAAGCCACCGAGCCAACTAAGCCTACCAGTCGATGCGCGGGGGTGAGGAGAGTAAAGTGGTGAAGACGCTATCGGTGGAGACCTCGTCGTCGGTGAGTTCTCACCGATCAGTGCCGTCCCCCGTTTTGGTCTCGCTGACGAGTGGGTCCCTGTTGACCGCGGGCCCCGGTTGTCAGTATGTATGATATTTGATTTTCTGGATTTATTTCATAGATTTGAGTGCATGTTTCAAAAAATCATATATCAAGCTAGGAGTGTCCAATTTTGGTGAATCAATTTTTGTTAGTTTCATCTTGAAGTGTAGTATTTGATAAAAATATGAGATGCACTATTTCTAGTATTTTTCTAGGAGAATAAAATGTATCTAGATAAATCCTTTTTAATTGGTTTCTATCTTGTTAAATGCATAACTTGAGCTAGAAAGGTGATAAAATTTTGATTCCAATTTTGCTGGTCTTGTGTTGACATGTTCTAGCTAGGAAAATACTAAACTTATAGTGGTCGTACTTTGAATATGGTCTTCATATTTAATAGTAATTAATTGCTAGTTTCTAGTGAAATTAATTAGAGTAAAAATACATAACATATGATCATGCAAATTTTTACACAGTATTTTTATGCATGGAGGAATGTAAGAAAAATATGAAATCTATTGTTTAACACTTTTCACTATGCTAACCAATTTTTGCTAAAATAAGCCTATGTAACTTATCATTTTTGTAGAGGTAGTTATACTTATCCAAATGACATGAAATTTGTACAGTAGAATATTGAGATCATTTGTAGGCTACTATAATTTTATTAGAATTTATTAATCAATGGAATTATTTATCCTTTAAATCACCCTATTATTTAAGGGAATTAATAAATGGATATAACTAAGTTAGTTATGTTTAACCATGAGGTTTTCTATGGTGCTTGTGATGCATATGATCTGTTGATGTTATTAGTAAGGCTAAAAAGCAATTGGTTATATGCAACTAGTTAATTATCGCTTTATAATTCAACTAGATGGCTACATGTATAGTTTCAGTTAAGTTGATAATTTTATAATGATAATGGTATTTTCTATAAAACTTGTTAATAACAAAGTTGTAGATAACTTACTGATCTACCTTGTGTTAAATTTTCAAAGTCATAGACCTTATGGTTTAAAAATTATGGTTGTTAGAAGTATACTGTCAGGAATGCTTGCTCTCTAGACAGATCTTAAGGATTCAACTGTTTCACCTAGATAACTGCTGAATCACATTAAGATGATTAAAAGAAAGTTATAGGCAATTTCATAATATTTCCAATATGTTCACAACCATATTATTTTAATGTATATAACTCTAGTTATGGTCAAAACAAGTGGCTACTATCTTGTCGTGCCAAAAATGATTTAGATAAGTGTTTGTTTAGTTATTAGAGAAGAGATAAGCACCTACTCAGTAAAATAAGATGCAACTTGTTATTACTTGATGCAAAGTCATTGAAAATACTTATGTGGATGCATTCATTACATCATATCATATTATACATGTCATCATATATGCACTCATGATATCTTAATTCATGCTCATGCATATAGGATCATCCGAAGAAATAACTCTGTTAGAGTTCAAGAAGAAGAGGAGGATCAGTAGGAGATGCCTTAGGCCATAACTCTAGGAGAAGAGGAGAAAACTCTCAAAGATCTCCCTAAGTGCTCGGATCACCGGCCAACCTCTTTCCTCAAAGGCAAGCCTCAGAGCATTCTAAGTCTCCCATGTTTTACAAAATATTACTTGAGTCCTTTATGTTTGATGCATTATGTTATAAGAGTTGATTGGAAACACTAGATGCATAGAACTACCTTGTCTAGTTCATATACCTTTAACCCTGTGTAGGTCCAGGATCAAATATATGCTTAATCATGCTTAGACCGGTAGAAGTCAGGTGATTTCCTATCACCTATGAGATATAGGTGGATACCGAAGCATGGTTGGCTATATTTGCTATCATGGAAAAGAACCATGGAGTAATGTAAATGGAGGCCAGGCGGAGTCTATGTGTAGGTTGACTCATGTGATTCTGTCTATGCCGATTAAGGACCGTACCATTGTTGGGCGCTTCTGACAAGATTGAACACATGCCTATCACTTAGCTGGCCAAATAACTCGTTTCGACCGTGAAGCCGAGTAGCTCAACTCAAGCTAGGCCTCATTCTGTTAGAGTGCGCACTCTAGATGGTAGTAAGGATGTGCGAGGAGCCAGACGTGAGTCCAAGGGTAGGCCGGGCCTAAATGTCCTAGTAGCTGGTTATCCCTGATTGTGCGGCGCTGGGCGAGCCCATGAAATGTGGACTTGAGTTGTACCAAAGGTGACCTAAGGTGACTATTGATCTAGTCTGTCTGGGTTTGTGTTAGGAATAAATTCCCAGCTGGTTGAAATTGATTCGAATTGTTGTCTCTCCTAGACAGTGAGAAACTTGGCTAGTACCAACATCGTAGTAACTATGATATGGAACATGATGGTTCGGATGAACATGGAATTACTACACCGGCTATGGTTACTACTATATGCTACTAAATGATATGCTACATGTTTGGCACAGGTTAGTTGCTGATCTAGAGATGAATAACTATAATTAACTTGATGACTGAATTAAAATTGTACAACAGAGTTAGTCGCTTTTTATGCAAAATGTTGTCAAGCTACCTCCACTTATAAAGCCTTGCATAATCCTTGGAGTCACTTTGTTTTTTGTTTATGATAGGTAAGTCTAGCTAAGTACCTTCTTGTACTTAGGGTTTTATTCCCATTGTTGTTGATGGTACAGTTTATCATGGCTATATGGCTATTGCAAGAACTGCTTCTGTCCCACCGTGGATGATGAGTGAGCCCTGGGCAGGCATCTCTTATTAATCCTTCTTATATGCTTTTGTGGGAGTATGATCATGAACTAGCACTATGTATTTGAACTATGATGGCAGATGTTAGTTTCAAACTTTAATTTGCTTCTGTTACTATTTACTAAACTTGGTTTGTAATAACCTTAATTCATACTCTGATGAATGAACCTTATGTAACATGTGACATGTATGTTGAATCATGTACGATCTTGGTTATATGTTGATGGTTAATCGAGACCCGTCGTGGTACTTGATGGACTACTAGGTTTATATGGGCTTAAGTATGACAGTGCGACCACTTGTATACTGCCATTGTACTTGTGCTCTTATAAATTGGTCGGTTCTGCTATACCATCACCATGCACCACCACCGCCCACTGCCCACCACCCCCGTCATGGGCTCGATAGGGTCTCACTAGAGCTCTGTGGCCGTGGTCCTAGCACCATGTGCCACCACCACCCACTGCCCACCACCCCGTCATGGGCTCGATAGGGTCTCACCGGAGCTCTACGGCTGCTACCGCGACCACAGAGCTCCAACAACACCCTACCGAGCCCACAACGACCGCCTTGCTACTATAGCACCCGGTTTTAAGAACAAAACTAGATACACACCATATGTGAGCCCAGGAAGTCAAATCTCACATATAGCTACAAATAAGGGTAATATCAAAAGACAATGCTTAAATACATACCATATTAGTATAAAGATTATAACCTCAGAGTATAGACAGCGGAAAGACAACTCTGATCTTCAGGCGAAGACTCCAGTTCCACAGGGACAACTGACTGGTTGATCACAAGCCTAATTCCTCCAAACTCTAGCAATCTGGTACCCATCTAGGATTTTTATCCAAATAATTGAAAAATAAAGCAAGCGTAAGTACATGTCGTACTCAACAAATATAACATGGGGTTCATGAGGCTCAAAAGGCTGACACTGGTTTAACTATGATTAGCTTTTAATGAGTCATGATTTTAGCATAGGAGTAGCAACAAGTTATCTCAAGCCAATAAACACATGATCAGGTAAACATGAATAATGAATAGCATAAATAGTAATCATTAATGAGCATCTTCATCATACATATCATTAGTGTTCATCATCATTAACCATTAGTGATCATCTATTCCGTAAATGTTCCAAGGCCGCTCGTGACCGTGAGTACGGCTGATATACCAGTTTTACACTCTGTAGAGGTTGTACACTTTCACTGTGAGTTGTGATTTACTCTTTCGCTCAAGGTGATCAGCCTGTTGACCCACTACCAAGGAAGGTCGGTAGGGTTCACTATGAAGCCTTTCAAAGGTTCGTCTAACAAGTTAGGGCCGCTAGGTTTCTGTGGCCTACGAATGTAGGGCTCCCCTTTCGACAGGCACAATGACGCGTAGCCTATACACTGACGGACAAAGGCCGCACTATATCCAACCTGGAACACACCCCTCTTGCGCCATAAAGGTAACCTCTAACAAGCTAGAAAATGTCCTCATACTGAGCTAAAGCCAAAGCCATGTAGCCCTCACATCTATACTGTAAGTCCCGAATGATCACTTACAGATAAGTCCTTAGAAAGAGGAATCTAGAGCACCATAAAAACAACCCAATGCTCTAGCCCCCTTGTTCCATGTTGCTAAAAAGCATCTTTTAGTGTTTATTGCATATTCCATTAGTCAAGTTACAAGATCATAGCTTTAGTTGAGCACTAGCATCATACTACCCAATGCAATACCCCAAAGATATCAAGGTATAGGGTAACAAAGTACTAAGAAATCCTTAGTGGCAGTCAAGGTAGACACATGCAGTATGAATTAAATGATTAATGGTGTATAGGACAACAAGAAAAATCCCATGCTATACTTGCCTTAAACACCGATTCTTCGGTAAGCTTTAATCTTCAATGTTCTTTTTCTTTTTCTTCTTGATCACCATGTATATCTCTCTGACTAGACTTAATCATAAAGCACCACACAAGCATCCATACAATCATACATGAAGCAAACAATAGATCTAAATTAGAATAGTACACCAAACATAAAATCAAGATGAAAAGTTTATAAAACAAATCTACGTCTCGCTACGAACACACAGACGTGAAAAAGAACTCTAATCAGAGCTATGGTGGAAAAGATACAACTACCGAAAGATCTACTCGTAAAACATATATAAGATATTTTATAGATAATATAATTTAAGTCAAATTTAGATTTGAATTATAAAACTAAAGTGAAAGAAATCATATTTTATTTATAAAACACAGTTGCATAATCATTAATCAAGATATGATTCAAACCACGAAATTCTAGTATTAGTGACATGATAAACACTATTACTAACACGTAGATCTCGTTGCTATGAATCTAACGCAACTTGAATGGGCTAAAACAGAGTTAAAATGTAGAAGATATGATTTAAACAAGATTTCCTTTAATGAAATAATAGATTAAATCTAACCTCGAATTTTAAAAGTTGAAAACATATCTAACAGTAGTATAAATATGTAGATTATGAAATTACAAACCTAACCCAAGTTGAATGGGTCAAATCGGAGTCAAAACGGAGAAGTTATGGCTAAAACAAAATCAGTGGCAAATCTGTAATTAACTGAAAACGTATTTTAGATCTAAACCGACGATACTATGCTTTTCAAAGACGAAGACGTAATCCATGAAATACGCAATGGGCTGCGAGTTCTATTTTGAATTAACCTAGGGACTCTTTAGCAAATCTACCAGGCGAAGGGGTACCTTTGCATTTGGGCCGTCGGATTAGACTTGGACGCCCAGGATGGAAGCGGGCGGTGTAGGTGGCCGGCAGCGAGCTCTCATGCGGCGGCGCCATTGTCGGACCTCGTCGGCGACGTCGGCTTCGACGCTCCCGGTCACCACAGGGCACAGGAGAACTTCTGGGAGAAATAAAAGCTCAAGGCAAGGTTGATGGAGGGTTTGGGGGAAGCTGGGACGTCACAGTGGTGGCCTCGGGTGCGGTTGGGTGGAGTGGAGCTCGCGGCAGCATGACTTCGGGCACAGGCGGTGGCTTGACGAAAGAGGCTGCAACGTAGGAGCTTGGGGCTGGAGGCGGAGAGCTCGGGCATCCGATTTTAAGGGCTGGCTCGGCTTGGGGCGCACGCAAAACGAAGGGAGAAGTAGGGCAAGCACGGACTCCACGACGGCGTCGGAGTCCAGTTTAGGGACGACTGGAGGAAGAAGATGGGTTGCTGACAAGGCGGCTCCACTTGTCATCGGAAGAAAGGAGAAGAGGGCGCGGGGACTGGCTGGGCCTAGCCTTTGGCTAGGCCGATTGCTATGCTAGGCCACGCGGAGGAAACTGAGGGAGGGAGCAGGCCTGCTAGGCCATCGGCCCAAGGGAGCGGGGCCGGTGGGAAGTGAAAACCAGCAGCAGGCCGAGCGAAAGAGCAGGCCGGCTGGGCCAAAATAGAGAGCAAGAGAGAGATTTTCTTTTCCTTTTTCTATTTCTTTTCTTAGTTCAAATCCAATTCAAATATGATCCTATGCAAACTCAAACATTACTCCCAATTTATTTTTCAATAAAAATGAGAAATTTTGGTAAGTTCTCAAAAATAAATTTTATAACCTTTTTAAATTCTTTTATTTCTATTTCTCTTTTCTTTTATTTCAAAGCCAGTTTTAATTTTATTTGCAAAAGAAATTTAAACCATTTAGGATTTTCAATCAAAGCCACTCAACTAAATAAACCAAATGCAAGGGCATGTATGCACGAACATGTTGCTAAACCTTATGATGAATTTTTAATTTAATGAATTTTTTTATTTTCCTATATTTCATGAGCACAAAATTCAGAAATAAATTATTTTAAACCCATTTTCAAAAGAGGCAAATTTTAGGGTGTTACAGCTACCCCTACCTGAGTCCCCCATACCGCTCCCATACCACCACCATGGCAATACACGCCTCCGCCATGACCTGGCTCGACCGCCCCTACCACTGCCCGCTACCCTAAGCCACCCTTCGACCATCGCCAGCGCTTGGCCTACCTACCTCCCCCCAATTTTTTTAAGCCCGCCTGTTCAGCATTTCCCAATAGCAATAACCACAAAATATATGACGAAAAAAATACAATGATCCAATCTGACTCATCAAGAAAACAAACAAGTAAAAATCATTAGCAGCATCTCCTACATTTAACTTAGAAAGAAAGCAAGCTACAACAAATCAAAATTGATAGTTACAGCCTTAGGTGCCATGGAGCCACAACAAAAAGATACTACACCGCTGGCGGCAAACCAGGTTAACACTTGTCAACAAAAGATCATGGACACCCCCGCTCCGACATGGCCCAACCACCACTACCACCGCCAGCTCCCCTAAACCGCCCAACGACCATTCCCAACTGCCGTGCCTACCTACCTCCCCCAAATCTTTTTTAAGCCCGCCGAAACATTGTTCAACATTTCTCGGATATCAACAAATTACAAACAATAAAAAATAACATAGATTTACAACATCATATAGCACGGATGTACAACGAAGATCTTCCACGCCATCAGCAACTTCCTAGTATTATATCATTACATAATAGTAATAATAGTATATAGTAATAATAATATAAGAAAGAAAAACAACCCCATCACTTATATGGACACCCGCCAACGCAACAGGGAAAGAGCAGTTAAAATCCAAAAACAAACCCAGCTAGAACACTTTTGGAATAAAAAGAAAATATTTTGACAATAAGCTAAAAAATCCACCAAAAACGTACACAAAACAAGAATCCTAACTGGATAGGAAGTAGGATATGCCAAAAACAAACACAGGGTTCCGTGGTTAAGCCAAACATAGCCACGCAAATAGCGCACATACGATCATTCGACGAGACAGGAAAACAACACATCTGTGGCCACAGCCACCATGAACGCAGCAGCTGCCAGCGATGTTCTGTCATCATCGCAAGAGGAAATCAGCTGTTCTTCGCCGCTTACTTCAGTGTTCATAACACCAATGGCTTGATCGGCATCGACGGGTACAACACCAGTCGCTTCGATTGCATCAGGTGACAACTCATAACAGATTCAATTTTTTTTAAAAGACAATCAAATCTACAATTGCATGTTAACAACTATGTACAACAACAATGACACAAACAGTGATGTGTACGCCAACAACCACTATAGGATCGTGCAATTCGGATGATGTGCTGTTCCACAAGCAACTCATGTTACCACCAGTCACAATTTCACTGACAGCAATGCTAACTCCACCAGGAGAAGAGACATGGACACATGTAAAAATACTTCTATCTTGCAATTCATCTATGTAGAGAACTTGCTTCAGAATTTCATATATATTGGTCACCGTAGCTATTCTGTTATGCTGGTAATAACACTGTGTTGTGGTTTGCTAGTTAAAATTATCAATTCACACGTCCTTTTTTGTTTTCGTAACTAACAAATATTGAAGCAGACAATAAACTAGAAAGGAAAAATATATACACAAATATATTGACGAGGTCCATATGATTGAAGGATTACCTTCACTCACAAAACCAGTTGGTTCTGCATTATGACTGTCTAAATTCCCAAGTTACAAAGGCTTCACTGTGCATACAGAACTATGGAAAAAATAGTCTTCCACCATTGTACAAAGCTTTTTCTTTTTGTCGCTAGTTCATTGAAACATACATTCTCATGATTAATAACATGTTATGTTACACCAAACAAATATGCAGGATCCAGTTGTTCTAGATGTTTTTATACCATGACAGGATATGACTTTCCAGGCGTGGGAAGAGGCATACACATTCTACTATGATTATGCTAATCTTGCTGGCTTCGACGTAAGGAAATACAGAACAATGACATAATCAAAATGGTTTGTTTGCAACAAGAAAGGTTTTGCAGACAAGAAAGATAATGGAAACGAGAAAAGTACTGACAAGACGTCAAAGCGAACAGGCTGCAGAGCACTAGTTAGCCAAATTTTCTAAGGACAAACAGTGCTGGTGTTTTGAATATGTTCATCTCAATCACAACCATACCCTCAGCCGAAGGCCAAGAATGACTAGATTCATGCACGCGCATAAGAACAGAGACGGAGGGATCATGGACATCTTTAACATAACGCATCAAGCAACAATGAATGTTATGTCCGAGATGCATGGTGGCCACCGTAACATGAACTTCACAGAAAAGGATGTGAGGAACATGTACATCTCAAAAATTCTAAAACAAAAAAGTTACAAATTATATTATCCATAACAAATACTTCATATCCCAGCACAAAATACATTTGTGTAACAAAATATATGATAATCCCTACAGCAAGGCTGAATACGTAAGAAAGCTACGCGAGAATGACTTGCCGAAGCTGATCGAGTTCTTCCACGAATGCAAAGAACACATTGAAAAGTTCTTTTGGAACATACAGCTAGATGAAAAGACTAGTGAAGTCAAAAACATTTACTGGAGCCATGCCAGCCAGAAAGCAGAATATGTGGACTTCAAAGATGTTGTGACATTTGACACCACACACAAGACCAATAAGAATAACATGCCATTGGGTCTATTTGTTGGATCAAATCATCAGCTACAGAACATTGTATTTGGACAAGCATTGCTACAGGATGAAACAACATAATCATTTTTGTGGCTATTCAGGACATTCAGAGAATGCATGAACAACAAGGACCCAAATGTCATCCTGACTGGTAAGACAACATCAAACTCTATATTATTATTTTCTATAAAACTAACTTTGTTTCTAGTAAAAAAAACATATGAAAACAAAAAAAAAACAGTTACAAGACCACCAAGAACTCATTTACGACCAGGTTTATTTTGCTACATTATATACTCAAAGTTGACCACCCAATACATTTAAAATTACATTAGCAGCTTTAAAATTATTTTTCATACCTCAAAAGATGTGTTATGGAAACCAATCATCTTTTCTCATTATGCCTTTAAAAATAATCAGATGAGGACCCTGCGATGAAGATAGCAATACCACAAGTATTCGAGAAAACGTATCATAAGTATTGTCGATGGCACATTACACACCCATGGGAGTATTATATGAAAAACCTGTACAAGGAGCACAAAGGCCTACACGAGAAGATTGAAGCTTTGCTTAATTGGCCACTGCAGGCAACTGGATTTGAGGCAGCATGGAAAGAAACAATCGAGGCATATGGCATAGAAAATGATCTTGCTATACAGACTTTCTAGGATAAGAGAAAAATGTGGATGTCAACGTATTTCAAAAACATATATTGTGGGAGAATGACCTCAACCCAGAGTAGCGAGAGTGCAAACAGGATGCTCAAGGAAGGGTTTGTGAATTCAGCAACACACTCCACATGTTTGTAAGGCAATGTCTCGAAGCCATTAAGCATGTGGACCACATAGCTGCACAAGAAACACACTATTCGCAAGCAACTCTTGTACGTCCATGCAAGGCGGAATACGATGAGCAACTTAGCAGAGTCTACACAAGAAAAGTGTACAGCAAATACAAAAAGACTTGGATGAACAACACAGTATTCATCATCAAACAAGATCCAAGTGACCAGCACACGTACCTTGTCAGACATGAGAAGGGGACATGGGACTTCTACTGGGCAAAACATGCATTCAGAGTGTATGCCGACAAAGAAATAGAAGTATACAATTGCGAGTGTATGCAATGGGAACACACTAGTAAGACAATCATGCCAATATTCGCTACAATACCATGTAAATTCCTTCTGATTAAACATTGACACGAAATTAACATTCGCTAAATTTGTTCATGATGAAAAATACAACAGGCCTGTTCTGCCACCATCTGATCAAGGCATTCACACACCTACAGATACAAAGAATACCATCAACATACATACCAAAATGATACACAAGGCAGGCAGTATCTTAGATTGATTGGAGACAAGACGTACTCGACAGAGAGCCTGGAAGCATATTTGACCAAATGCGACTTGCCAAGTTAATACCAGACCTTATGGCCCTTGGTAAGGCAGCATCAAAATTGGAAAACAGGTTCGAAGAAGCTCTAGAAGACATCAGAAAGCTAAAAGAAAATATCGAAGCCATCCCCACAATCACTAAAGAACAGACCTCAAATTCAACACAGGACGGTATACATATTCCTGCATCGAGCAATACACCACCAGGACATATTCGTATAAACCAGCGTCCAGTAGCACAAACAAAAGGCAGAAACAAGATGGGCAAGAACAATAAGTTAGACACAAGAGTAAGAATGCCAACCAGTACATATACACAAAAGATCCCACTAAAGGAGGGACATAAAGAGAGGATTTACAGCACCTATGGAGACCCCGGTCACTACACAACCACATGCTCATCAAACCTAGATCAAAGTAGAACAACTGAGGATAGAAGATACAAGACAAGATACAACACAAAAGAAACTCCCAGAAAAAGAGGAACACCCCGAAAGAACGGAATACACGAAGAAGAAGAACAAGAAGAAGACGAAGAAGAAACGGGAGACGAAGAATAGTTCAACACAATATACAACATGAAAGAAACTCTTAGAAAAAGAGGAAGATAGTCGAAGAACACAGTATAGGAAACAAACGAAGAAGATGAAGAACAATACATACAAACAAACAATGCTAGTTCAGAAGACGAATAGGAGAACTCAGAATGGGATGAATAGAAGTGCCATATAGCATGGTTGATTGT
This sequence comes from Miscanthus floridulus, assembly GCF_019320115.1. NCBI lineage: Eukaryota > Viridiplantae > Streptophyta > Magnoliopsida > Poales > Poaceae > Miscanthus > Miscanthus floridulus. The sequence goes on from NC_089588.1 coordinate 73,344,454, forward strand.
TTTATGTATAATCCCATGTCAGACAAAAAACACTATGCATTCACAGATACATACATAAAAAAATTTGCTTACTGATTTTCTCTTATAAAGCTAGTACAATGAAAACTTACACTATGATAATAAACACAATTACGTCATCAAATAGTTGAACAGTTACAACCACACCTCAAGCAACATGTACCTTTCATCAACATACAAATAACTATGGATGAAAACGGTACGGATATTTATTCGACCGTCCGTTCGACCGAACAAATATGAACACTTATCTGGATAGTTACTCGGATATCTGTAATTTTTTTCGGATACGGATAATAAAACGGATATCTTAGGCGGATATCAAATACGAATGTAATATCATCGATATCCGGCGGATATCGGATAATCCGGATAAGTATCGGATATATCCGGATTATTAAAACGGATATTATCCGGATATTTTTTAAACTTTCTCAAATGAAAAAATAGCCTATATAAGGATTGTAGATCTTGATGAGCTGAACAAACTTGGTATTCAAAACTTTTCAATTTGAGACAATCTAGGGTTCCGAAAACTAGTTTGTAGGCGTCGAAATTTAAAAATCACAAATTTGAACCGTCCAAACAATCTCAAATGGAAAGTTGACCAAAACAACAATTGTAGATCTTGAGGAGTTGAACAAACTTGGTATTCAAAACTTTTCAATTTGAAGTCATTTAGAGTTCATAATACTAGAGTCAAAGTGTTGTTTTTTCATTTGACCAAATTTGACTTGGACAAACTTGCTCAAATGAGACAATAAATGACCTCAGATGAAAAAACTCTGAATACAAAGTTTGATCATCTCAGCAAGATCTACAATTGTTACATAGCTCATTTTCCCATTTGAGAAAGTTTTATCAAACACTTTGAATCTCATATAGACTTTCTAAAACCATATCACACACTTGTGAAATTTGAATTACATTTTATTCAAACTTTCTCAAATGAAAAATGGCCTATATAAGGATTGTAGATCTTGATGAGCTGAACAAACTTGGTATTCAAAACTTTTCAATTTGAGACAATCTAGGGTTCCAAAAACTAGTTTGTAGGCGTCGAAATTTAAAAATCATAAATTTGAACCATCCAAACTATCTCAAATGGAAAGTTGACCAAAACAACAATTGTAGATCTTGAGGAGTTGAACAAACTTGGTATTCAAAACTTTTCAATTTGAAGTCATTTAGAGTTCATAATACTAGAGTCAAAGTGTTGTTTTTTCATTTGACCAAATTTGACTTGGTCAAACTTGTTCAAATGAGACACTAAATGACCTCAGATGAAAAAACTCTGAATACCAAGTTTGATCATCTCAGCAAGATCTACAATTGTTACATAGCTCATTTTCCCATTTGAGAAAGTTTTATCAAACACTAGTCACAAATTCTTGAATCTCGTATAGACTTTCTAAAACCATATCACACACTTGTGAAATTTGAATTACATTTTGTTCAAACTTTCTTAAATGAAAAATGGCCTATATAAGAATTGTAGATCTTGATGAGCTGAACAAACTTGGTATTCAAAACTTTTCAATTTGAGACAATATAGGGTTTCAAAAACTAGTTTGTAGGCGTCGAAATTTAAAAATTACAAATTTGAACCATCCAAACTATCTCAAATGGAAAGTTGACCAAAACAACAATTGTAGATCTTGAGGAGTTGAACAAACTTGGTATTCAAAACTTTTCAATTTGAAGTCATTTAGAGTTCATAATACTAGAGTCAAAGTGTTGTTTTTTCATTTAACCAAATTTGACTTGGTCAAACTTGCTCAAATGAGACACTAAATGACCTCAGATGAAAAAACTCTGAATGTCAAGTTTGATCATCTCAGCAAGATCTACAATTGTTACATAGCTCATTTTCCCATTTGAGAAAGTTTTATCAAACACTAGTCACAAATTCTTGAATCTCATATAGACTTTCTGAAACCATGTCACACACTTGTGAAATTTGAACTACATTTTGTTCAAACTTTCTCAAATGAAAAAATGGCCTATATAAGGATTGTAGATCTTGATGAGCTTAACAAACTTGGTATTCAAAACTTTTCAATTTGAGACAATCTAGGGTTTTGAAAACTAGTTTGTAGGCGTCAAAATTTAAACATCACAAATTTGAACCGTCCAAACTATCTCAAATGGAAAGTTGATCAAAACAACAATTGTAGATCTTGATGAGTTGAACAAACTTGGTATTCAAAACGTTTCAATTTGAAGTCATTTAGAGTTCATAATACTAGAGTCAAAGTGTTGTTTTTTCATTTGACCAAATTTAACTTGGTCAAACTTGCTCAAATGAGACACTAAATGACCTCAGATGAAAAAACTCTGAATACCAAGTTTGATCATCTCAGCAAGATCTACAATTGTTACATAACTCATTCTATCATTTGAGAAAGTTTTATCAAACACTAGTCACAAATTCTCGAATCTCATATAGACTTTCTAAAACTATGTCACACACTTGTGAAATTTGAACTACATTTTATTCAAACTTTCTCAAATGAAAAAATGTCCTATATAAGGATTGTAGATCTTGATGAGCTTAACAAACTTGGTATTCAAAACTTTTCAATTTGAGACAATCTAGGGTTTTGAAAACTAGTTTGTAGGCGTCGAAATTTAAACATCACAAATTTGAACCGTCCAAACTATCTCAAATGGAAAGTTGACCAAAACAACAATTGTAGATCTTGATGAGTTGAACAAACTTCGTATTCAAAACGTTTCAATTTGAAGTCATTTAGAGTTCATAATACTAGAGTCAAAGTGTTGTTTTTTCATTTGACCAAATTTGACTTGGTCAAACTTGCTCAAATGAGACACTAAATGACCTCAGATGAAAAAACTCTGAATACCAAGTTTGATCATCTCAGCAAGATCTACAATTGTTACATAACTCATTTTATCATTTGAGAAAGTTTTATCAAACACTAGTCACAAATTCTTGAATCTCATATAGACTTTCTGAAACTATGTCACACACATGTGAAATTTGAACTACATTTTATTCAAACTTTCTCAAATAAAAAAATGTCCTATATAAGGATTGTAGATCTTGATGATCTGAACAAACTTGGTATTCAAAACTTTTCAATTTGAGACAATCTAGGGTTCTGAAAACTAGTTTGTAGGCGTCGAAATTTAAAAATCACAAATTTGAACCGTCCAAACTATCTCAAATGGAAAGTTGACCAAAACAACAATTGTAGATCCTGACGAGTTGAACAAACTTGGTATTAAAAACATTACAATTTGAAGTCATTTAGAGTTCATAATACTAGAGTCAAAGTGTTGTTTTTTCATTTGACCAAATTTGACTTGGTCAAACTTGCTCAAATGAGACACTAAATGACCTCAGATGAAAAAACTCTGAATACCAAGTTTGATCATCTCAGCAAGATCTACAATTGTTACATAGCTCATTTTTCCATTTGAGAAAGTTTTATCAAACACTAGTCATAAATTCTTGAATCTCATATAGACTTTCTAAAACTATGTCACACTTATGGAATTTAAACTACATTTTATTCAAACTTTCTCAAATGAAAAAATAGCCTATATATGGATTGTAGATCTTGATGAGCTGAACAAACTTGGTATTCAAAACTTTTCAATTTGAGACAATCTAGGGTTCCGAAAACTAGTTTGTAGGCGTCGAAATTTAAAAATCACAAATTTGAACCGTCCAAACAATCTCAAATGGAAAGTTGACCAAAACAACAATTGTAGATCTTGAGGAGTTGAACAAACTTGGTATTCAAAACTTTTCAATTTGAAGTCATTTAGAGTTCATAATACTAGAGTCAAAGTGTTGTTTTTTCATTTGACCAAATTTGACTTGGTCAAACTTGCTCAAATGAGACAATAAATGACCTCAGATGAAAAAACTCTGAATATGAAGTTTGATCATCTCAGCAAGATCTACAATTGTTACATAGCTCATTTTCCCATTTGAGAAAGTTTTATCAAACACTTTGAATCTCATATAGACTTTCTAAAACCATATCACACACTTGTGAAATTTGAATTACATTTTATTCAAACTTTCTCAAATGAAAAATGGCCTATATAAGGATTGTAGATCTTAATGAGCTGAACAAACTTGGTATTCAAAACTTTTCAATTTGAGACAATCTAGGTTCCAAAAACTAGTTTGTAGGCGTCGAAATTTAAAAATCATAAATTTGAACCATCCAAACTATCTCAAATGGAAAGTTGACCAAAACAACAATTGTAGATCTTGAGGAGTTGAACAAACTTGGTATTCAAAACTTTTCAATTTGAAGTCATTTAGAGTTCATAATACTAGAGTCAAAGTGTTGTTTTTTCATTTGACCAAATTTGACTTGGTCAAACTTGCTCAAATGAGACACTAAATGACCTCAGATGAAAAAACTCTGAATACCAAGTTTGATCATCTCAGCAAGATCTACAATTGTTACATAGCTCATTTTCCCATTTGAGAAAGTTTTATCAAACACTAGTCATAAATTCTTGAATCTCGTATAGACTTTCTAAAACCATATCACACACTTGTGAAATTTGAATTACATTTTGTTCAAACTTTCTTAAATGAAAAATGGCCTATATAAGGATTGTAGATCTTGATGAGCTGAACAAACTTGGTATTCAAAACTTTTCAATTTGAGACAATATAGGGTTTCAAAAACTAGTTTGTAGGCGTCGAAATTTAAAAATCACAAATTTGAACCGTCCAAACTATCTCAAATGGAAAGTTGACCAAAACAACAATTGTAGATCTTGAGGAGTTGAACAAACTTGGTATTCAAAACTTTTCAATTTGAAGTCATTTAGAGTTCATAATACTAGAGTCAAAGTGTTGTTTTTTCATTTGACCAAATTTAACTTGGTCAAACTTGCTCAAATGAGACACTAAATGACCTCAGATGAAAAAACTCTGAATACCAAGTTTGATCATCTCAGCAAGATCTACAATTGTTACATAGCTCATTTTCCCATTTGAGAAAGTTTTATCAACCACTAGTCACAAATTCTTGAATCTCATAGACTTTCTGAAACCATGTCACACACTTATGAAATTTGAACTACATTTTGTTCAAACTTTCTCAAATGAAAAAATGGCCTATATAAGGATTGTAGATCTTGATGAGCTTAACAAACTTGGTATTCAAAACTTTTCAATTTGAGACAATCTAGGGTTTTGAAAACTAGTTTGTAGGCGTTGAAATTTAAACATCACAAATTTGAACCGTCCAAACTATCTCAAATGGAAAGTTGACCAAAACAACAATTGTAGATCTTGATGAGTTGAACAAACTTGGTATTCAAAACGTTTCAATTTGAAGTCATTTAGAGTTCATAATACTAGAGTCAAAGTGTTGTTTTTTCATTTGACCAAATTTAACTTGGTCAAACTTGCTCAAATGAGACACTAAATGACCTCAGATGAAAAAACTCTGAATACTAAGTTTGATCATCTCAGCAAGATCTACAATTGTTACATAACTTATTTTATCATTTGAGAAAGTTTTATCAAACACTAGTCACAAATTCTTGAATCTCATATAGACTTTCTAAAACTATGTCACACACTTGTGAAATTTGAACTACATTTTATTCAAACTTTCTCAAATGAAAAAATGTACTATATAAGAATTGTAGATCTTGATGATCTGAACAAACTTGGTATTCAAAACTTTTCAATTTGAGACAATCTAGGGTTCCGAAAACTAGTTTGTAGGCGTCGAAATTTAAAAATCACAAATTTGAACCGTCCAAACTATCTCAAATGGAAAGTTGACCAAAACAACAATTGTAGATCTTGACGAGTTGAACAAACTTGGTATTAAAAACGTTTCAATTTGAAGTCATTTAGAGTTCATAATACTAGAGTCAAAGTGTTGTTTTTTCATTTGACCAAATTTGACTTGGTCAAACTTGCTCAAATGAGACACTAAATGACCTCAGATGAAAAAACTCTGAATACCAAGTTTGATCATCTCAGCAAGATCTACAATTGTTACATAGCTCATTTTCCCATTTGAGAAATTTTTATCAAACACTAGTCATAAATTCTTGAATCTCATATAGACTTTCTAAAACTATGTCACACTTATGGAATTTAAACTACATTTTGTTCAAACTTTCTCAAATGAAAAAATAGCCTATATATGGATTGTAGATCTTGATGAGCTGAACAAACTTGGTATTCAAAACTTTTCAATTTGAGACAATCTAGGGTTCCGAAAACTAGTTTGTAGGCAGTCGAAATTTAAAAATCACAAATTTGAACCATCCAAACTATCTCAAATGGAAAGTTGACCAAAACAACAATTGTAGATCTTGAGGAGTTGAACAAACTTGGTATTCAAAACTTTTCAATTTGAAGTCATTTAGAGTTCATAATACTAGAGTCAAAGTGTTGTTTTTTCATTTGACCAAATTTGACTTGGTCAAACTTGCTCAAATGAGACACTAAATGACCTCAGATGAAAAAACTCTGAATACCAAGTTTGATCATCTCAGCAAGATCTACAATTGTTACATAGCTCATTTTCCCATTTGAGAAAGTTTTATCAACACTAGTCACAATTCTTGAATCTCATATAGACTTTCTAAAACCATATCACACACTTGTGAAATTTGAATTACATTTTATTCAAACTTTCTCAAATGAAAAATGGCCTATATAAGGATTGTAGATCTTGATGAGCTGAACAAACTTGGTATTCAAAACTTTTCAATTTGAGACAATCTAGGGTTCCGAAAACTAGTTTGTAGGCGTCGAAATTTAAAAATCACAAATTTGAACCATCCAAACTATCTCAAATGGAAAGTTGACCAAAACAACAATTGTAGATCTTGAGGAGTTGAACAAACTTGGTATTCAAAACTTTTCAATTTGAAGTCATTTAGAGTTCATAATACTAGAGTCAAAGTGTTGTTTTTTCATTTGACCAAATTTGACTTGGTCAAACTTGCTCAAATGAGACACTAAATGACCTCAGATGAAAAAACTCTGAATACCAAGTTTGATCATCTCAGCAAGATCTACAATTGTTACATAGCTCATTTTATCCATTTGAGAAAGTTTTATCAAACACTAGTCACAAATTCTTGAATCTCATATAGACTTTCTAAAACTATGTCACACATTTGTGAAATTTGAACTACATTTTATTCAAACTTTCTCAAATGAAAAATGTACTATATAAGAATTGTAGATCTTGATGATCTGAACAAACTTGGTATTCAAAACTTTTCAATTTGAGACAATCTAGGGTTCCGAAAACTAGTTTGTAGGCGTCGAAATTTAAAAATCACAAATTTGAACCGTCCAAACTATCTCAAATGGAAAGTTGACCAAAACAACAATTGTAGATCTTGACGAGTTGAACAAACTTGGTATTAAAAACGTTTCAATTTGAAGTCATTTAGAGTTCATAATACTAGAGTCAAAGTGTTGTTTTTTCATTTGACCAAATTTGACTTGGTCAAACTTGCTCAAATGAGACACTAAATGACCTCAGATGAAAAAACTCTGAATACCAAGTTTGATCATCTCAGCAAGATCTACAATTGTTACATAGCTCATTTTCCCATTTGAGAAATTTTTATCAAACACTAGTCATAAATTCTTGAATCTCATATAGACTTTCTAAACCATGTCACACACTTGTGAAATTTGAACTACATTTTGTTCAAACTTTCTCAAATGAAAAAATAGCCTATATATGGATTGTAGATCTTGATGAGCTGAACAAACTTGGTATTCAAAACTTTTCAATTTGAGACAATATAGGGTTTTAAAAACTAGTTTGTAGGCGTCGAAATTTAAAAATCACAAATTTGAACCATCCAAACTATCTCAAATGGAAAGTTGACCAAAACAACAATTGTAGATCTTGAGGAGTTGAACAAACTTGGTATTCAAAACTTTTCAATTTGAAGTCATTTAGAGTTCATAATACTAGAGTCAAAGTGTTGTTTTTTCATTTGACCAAATTTGACTTGGTCAAACTTGCTCAAATGAGACACTAAATGACCTCAGATGATAAAACTCTGAATACCAAGTTTGATCATCTCAGCAAGATCTACAATTGTTACATAGCTCATTTTCCCATTTGAGAAAGTTTTATCAAACACTAGTCACAAATTCTTGAATCTCATATAGACTTTCTGAAACCATGTCACACACTTGTGAAATTTGAACTACATTTTGTTCAAACTTTCTCAAATGAAAAAATGGCCTATATAAGGATTGTAGATCTTGATGAGCTTAACAAACTTGGTATTCAAAACTTTTCAATTTGAGACAATCTAGGGTTTTGAAAACTAGTTTGTAGGCGTCGAAATTTAAACATCACAAATTTGAACCGTCCAAACTATCTCAAATGGAAAGTTGACCAAAACAACAATTGTAGATCTTGATGAGTTGAACAAACTTGGTATTCAAAACGTTTCAATTTGAAGTCATTTAGAGTTCATAATACTAGAGTCAAAGTGTTGTTTTTTCATTTGACCAAATTTAACTTGGTCAAACTTGCTCAAATGAGACACTAAATGACCTCAGATGAAAAAACTCTGAATACCAAGTTTGATCATCTCAGCAAGATCTACAATTGTTACATAGCTCATTTTCCCATTTGAGAAAGTTTTATCAAACACTAGTCACAAATTCTTGAATCTCATATAGACTTTCTAAAACTATGTCACACACTTGTGAAATTTGAACTACATTTTATTCAAACTTTCTCAAATGAAAAAATGTCCTATATAAGGATTGTAGATCTTGATGAGCTTAACAAACTTGGTATTCAAAACTTTTCAATTTGAGACAATCTAGGGTTCTGAAAACTAGTTTGTAGGCGTCGAAATTTAAAAATCACAAATTTGAACCATCCAAACTATCTCAAATGGAAAGTTGACCAAAACAACAATTGTAGATCTTGATGAGTTGAACAAACTTGGTATTCAAAACGTTTCAATTTGAAGTCATTTAGAGTTCATAATACTAGAGTCAAAGTGTTGTTTTTTCATTTGACCAAATTTGACTTGGTCAAACTTGCTCAAATGAGACACTAAATGACCTCAGATGAAAAAACTCTGAATACCAAGTTTGATCATCTCAGCAAGATCTACAATTGTTACATAACTCATTTTATCATTTGAGAAAGTTTTATCAAACACTAGTCACAAATTCTTGAATCTCATATAGACTTTCTGAAACTATGTCACACACTTGTGAAATTTGAACTACATTTTATTCAAACTTTCTCAAATGAAAAAATGTCCTATATAAGGATTGTAGATCTTGATGATCTGAACAAACTTGGTATTCAAAACTTTTCAATTTGAGACAATCTAGGGTTCCGAAAACTAGTTTGTAGGCGTCGAAATTTAAAAATCACAAATTTGAACCGTCCAAACTATCTCAAATGGAAAGTTGACCAAAACAACAATTGTAGATCTTGATGAGTTGAACAAACTTGGTATTCAAAACGTTTCAATTTGAAGTCATTTAGAGTTCATAATACTAGAGTCAAAGTGTTGTTTTTTCATTTGACCAAATTTGACTTGGTCAAACTTGCTCAAATGAGACACTAAATGACCTCAGATGAAAAAACTCTGAATACCAAGTTTGATCATCTCAGCAAGATCTACAATTGTTACATAGCTCATTTTTCCATTTGAGAAAGTTTTATCAAACACTAGTCACTAAATTCTTGAATCTCATATAGACTTTCTAAAACTATGTCACACTATGTGAATTTGAACTACATTTTATTCAAACTTTCTCAAATGAAAAAATAGCCTATATAAGGATTGTAGATCTTGATGAGCTGAACAAACTTGGTATTCAAAACTTTTCAATTTGAGACAATCTAGGGTTCCGAAAACTAGTTTGTAGGCGTCGAAATTTAAAAATCACAAATTTGAACCGTCCAAACTATCTCAAATGGAAAGTTGACCAAAACAACAATTGTAGATCTTGAGGAGTTGAACAAACTTGGTATTCAAAACTTTTCAATTTGAAGTCATTTAGAGTTCATAATACTAGAGTCAAAGTGTTGTTTTTTCATTTGACCAAATTTGACTTGGTCAAACTTGCTCAAATGAGACACTAAATGACCTCAGATGAAAAAACTCTGAATACCAAGTTTGATCATCTCAGCAAGATCTACAATTGTTACATAGCTCATTTTCCCATTTGAGAAAGTTTTATCAAACACTTTGAATCTCATATAGACTTTCTAAAACCATATCACACACTTGTGAAGTTTGAATTACATTTTATTCAAACTTTCTCAAATGAAAATGGCCTATATAAGGATTGTAGATCTTGATGAGCTGAACAAACTTGGTATTCAAAACTTTTCAATTTGAGACAATCTAGGGTTCCAAAAACTAGTTTGTAGGCGTCGATATTTAAAAATCACAAATTTGAACCATCCAAACTATCTCAAATGGAAAGTTGACCAAAACAACAATTGTAGATCTTGAGGAGTTGAACAAACTTGGTATTCAAAACTTTTCAATTTGAAGTCATTTAGAGTTCATAATACTAGAGTCAAAGTGTTGTTTTTTCATTTGACCAAATTTGACTTGGTCAAACTTGCTCAAATGAGACACTAAATGACCTCAGATGAAAAAACTCTGAATACCAAGTTTGATCATCTCAGCAAGATCTACAATTGTTACATAGCTCATTTTCCCATTTGAGAAAGTTTTATCAAACACTAGTCACAAATTCTTGAATCTCAGTATAGACTTTCTAAAACCATATCACACACTTGTGAAATTTGAATTACATTTTGTTCAAACTTTCTTAAATGAAAAATGGCCTATATAAGAATTGTAGATCTTGATGAGCTGAACAAACTTGGTATTCAAAACTTTTCAATTTGAGACAATATAGGGTTTTAAAAACTAGTTTGTAGGCGTCGAAATTTAAAAATCACAAATTTGAACCATCCAAACTATCTCAAATGGAAAGTTGACCAAAACAACAATTGTAGATCTTGAGGAGTTGAACAAACTTGGTATTCAAAACTTTTCAATTTGAAGTCATTTAGAGTTCATAATACTAGAGTCAAAGTGTTGTTTTTTCATTTGACCAAATTTGACTTGGTCAAACTTGCTCAAATGAGACACTAAATGACCTCAGATGAAAAACTCTGAATACCAAGTTTGATCATCTCAGCAAGATCTACAATTGTTACATAGCTCATTTTCCCATTTGAGAAAGTTTTATCAAACACTAGTCACAAATTCTTGAATCTCATATAGACTTTCTGAAACCATGTCACACACTTGTGAAATTTGAACTACATTTTGTTCAAACTTTCTCAAATGAAAAAATGGCCTATATAAGGATTGTAGATCTTGATGAGCTTAACAAACTTGGTATTCAAAACTTTTCAATTTGAGACAATCTAGGGTTTTGAAAACTAGTTTGTAGGCGTCGAAATTTAAACATCACAAATTTGAACCGTCCAAACTATCTCAAATGGAAAGTTGACCAAAACAACAATTGTAGATCTTGATGAGTTGAACAAACTTGGTATTCAAAACGTTTCAATTTGAAGTCATTTAGAGTTCATAATACTAGAGTCAAAGTGTTGTTTTTTCATTTGACCAAATTTAACTTGGTCAAACTTGCTCAAATGAGACACTAAATGACCTCAGATGAAAAAACTCTGAATACCAAGTTTGATCATCTCAGCAAGATCTACAATTGTTACATAGCTCATTTTCCCATTTGAGAAAGTTTTATCAAACACTAGTCACAAATTCTTGAATCTCATATAGACTTTCTAAAACCTATGTCACACACTTGTGAAATTTGAACTACATTTTGTTCAAACTTTCTCAAATGAAAAAATGGCCTATATAAGGATTGTAGATCTTGATGAGCTGAACAAACTTGGTATTCAAAACTTTTCAATTTGAGACAATCTAGGGTTCGAAAACTAGTTTGTAGGCGTCGAAATTTAAAAATCACAAATTTGAACCAGTCCAAACTATCTCAAATGGAAAGTTGACCAAAACAACAATTGTAGATCTTGATGAGTTGAACAAACTTGGTATTCAAAACGTTTCAATTTGAAGTCATTTAGAGTTCATAATACTAGAGTCAAAGTGTTGTTTTTTCATTTGACCAAATTTGACTTGGTCAAACTTGCTCAAATGAGACACTAAATGACCTCAGATGAAAAAACTCTGAATACCAAGTTTGATCATCTCAGCAAGATCTACAATTGTTACATAGCTCATTTTCCCATTTGAGAAAGTTTTATCAAACACTAGTCACAAATTCTTGAATCTCATATAGACTTTCTAAAACTATGTCACACACTTGTGAAATTTGAACTACATTTTGTTCAAACTTTCTCAAATGAAAAAATGGCCTATATAAGGATTGTAGATATTGATGAGCTGAACAAACTTGGTATTCAAAACTTTTCAATTTGAGACAATCTAGGGTTCTGAAAACTAGTTTGTAGGCGTTCAAATTTAAAAATCACAAATTTGAACCGTCCAAACTATCTCAAATGGAAAGTTGACCAAAACAACAATTGTAGATCTTGATGAGTTGAACAAACTTGGTATTCAAAACGTTTCAATTTGAAGTCATTTAGAGTTCATAATACTAGAGTCAAAGTGTTGTTTTTTCATTTGACCAAATTTGACTTGGTCAAACTTGCTCAAATGAGACACTAAATGACCTCAGATGAAAAAACTCTGAATACCAAGTTTGATCATCTCAGCAAGATCTACAATTGTTACATAGCTCATTTTCCATTTGAGAAAGTTTTATCAAACACTAGTCACAAATTCTTGAATCTCATATAGACTTTCTAAAACCTATGTCACACACTTGTGAAATTTGAACTACATTTTATTCAAACTTTCTCAAATGAAAAATGGCCTATATAAGGATTGTAGATCTTGATGAGCTGAACAAACTTGGTATTCAAAACTTTTCAATTTGAGACAATCTAGGGTTCCGAAAACTAGTTTGTAGGCGTCGAAATTTAAAAATCACAAATTTGAACCATCCAAACTATCTCAAATGGAAAGTTGACCAAAACAACAATTGTAGATCTTGATGAGTTGAACAAACTTGGTATTCAAAACTTTTCAATTTGAAGTCATTTAGAGTTCATAATACTAGAGTCAAAGTGTTGTTTTTTCATTTGACCAAATTTGACTTGGTCAAACTTGCTCAAATGAGACACTAAATGACCTCAGATGAAAAAACTCTGAATACCAAGTTTGATCATCTCAGCAAGATCTACAATTGTTACATAGCTCATTTTCCCATTTGAGAAAGTTTTATCAAACACTAGTCACAAATTCTTGAATCTCATATAGACTTTCTAAAACCATAGTCACACACTTGTGAAATTTGAACTACATTTTGTTCAAACTTTCTCAAATGAAAAATGGCCTATATAAGGATTGTAGATCTTGATGAGCTGAACAAACTTGGTATTCAAAACTTTTCAATTTGAGACAATCTAGGGTTCCTAAAAACTAGTTTGTAGGCGTCGAAATTTAAAAATCACAAATTTGAACCATCCAAACTATCTCAAATGGAAAGTTGACCAAAACAACAATTGTAGATCTTGAGGAGTTGAACAAACTTGGTATTCAAAACTTTTCAATTTGAAGTCATTTAGAGTTCATAATACTAGAGTCAAAGTGTTGTTTTTTCATTTGACCAAATTTGACTTGGTCAAACTTGCTCAAATGAGACACTAAATGACCTCAGATGATAAAACTCTGAATACCAAGTTTGATCATCTCAGCAATATCTACAATTGTTACATAGCTCATTTTCCCATTTGAGAAAGTTTTATCAAACACTAGTCACAAATTCTTGAATCTCATATAGACTTTCTGAAACCATGTCACACACTTGTGAAATTTGAACTACATTTTATTCAAACTTTCTCAAATGAAAAAATGGCCTATATAAGGATTGTAGATCTTGATGAGCTGAACAAACTTGGTATTCAAAACTTTTCAATTTGAGACAATCTAGGGTTTCGAAAACTAGTTTGTAGGCGTCGAAATTTAAAAATCACAAATTTGAACCGTCCAAACTATCTCAAATGGAAAGTTGACCAAAACAACAATTGTAGATCTTGATGAGTTGAACAAACTTGGTATTCAAAACTTTTCAATTTGAAGTCATTTAGAGTTCATAATACTAGAGTCAAAGTGTTGTTTTTTCATTTGACCAAATTTGACTTGGTCAAACTTGCTCAAATGAGACACTAAATGACCTCAGATGAAAAAACTCTGAATACCAAGTTTGATCATCTCAGCAAGATCTACAATTGTTACATAGCTCATTTTCCCATTTGAGAAAGTTTTATCAAACACTAGTCACAAATTCTTGAATCTCAGTATAGACTTTCTAAAACCATATCACACACTTGTGAAATTTGAATTACATTTTGTTCAAACTTTCTCAAATGAAAAATGGCCTATATAAGGATTGTAGATCTTGATGAGCTGAACAAACTTGGTATTCAAAACTTTTCAATTTGAGACAATATAGGGTTTCTAAAAACTAGTTTGTAGGCGTCGAAATTTAAAAATCACAAATTTGAACCATCCAAACTATCTCAAATGGAAAGTTGACCAAAACAACAATTGTAGATCTTGAGGAGTTGAACAAACTTGGTATTCAAAACTTTTCAATTTGAAGTCATTTAGAGTTCATAATACTAGAGTCAAAGTGTTGTTTTTTTCATTTGACCAAATTTGACTTGGTCAAACTTGCTCAAATGAGACACTAAATGACCTCAGATGAAAAAACTCTGAATACCAAGTTTGATCATCTCAGCAATATCTACAATTGTTACATAGCTCATTTTCCCATTTGAGAAAGTTTTATCAAACACTAGTCACAAATTCTTGAATCTCATATAGACTTTCTGAAACCATGTCACACACTTGTGAAATTTGAACTACATTTTGTTCAAACTTTCTCAAATGAAAAAATGGCCTATATAAGGATTGTAGATCTTGATGAGCTTAACAAACTTGGTATTCAAAACTTTTCAATTTGAGACAATCTAGGGTTTTGAAAACTAGTTTGTAGGCGTCGAAATTTAAACATCACAAATTTGAACCGTCCAAACTATCTCAAATGGAAAGTTGACCAAAACAACAATTGTAGATCTTGATGAGTTGAACAAACTTGGTATTCAAAACGTTTCAATTTGAAGTCATTTAGAGTTCATAATACTAGAGTCAAAGTGTTGTTTTTTCATTTGACCAAATTTAACTTGGTCAAACTTGCTCAAATGAGACACTAAATGACCTCAGATGAAAAAACTCTGAATACCAAGTTTGATCATCTCAGCAAGATCTACAATTGTTACATAAGCTCATTTTCCATTTGAGAAAGTTTTATCAAACACTAGTCACAAATTCTTGAATCTCATATAGACTTTCTAAACCTATGTCACACACTTATAAAATTTGAACTACATTTTATTCAAACTTTCTCAAATGAAAAATGTCCTATATAAGGATTGTAGATCTTGATGAGCTGAACAAACTTGGTATTCAAAACTTTTCAATTTGAGACAATCTAGGGTTCTGAAAACTAGTTTGTAGGCGTCGAAATTTAAAAATCACAAATTTGAACCATCCAAACTATCTCAAATGGAAAGTTGACCAAAACAACAATTGTAGATCTTGATGAGTTGAACAAACTTGGTATTCAAAACTTTTCAATTTGAAGTCATTTAGAGTTCATAATACTAGAGTCAAAGTGTTGTTTTTTCATTTGACCAAATTTGACTTGGTCAAACTTGCTCAAATGAGACACTAAATGACCTCAGATGAAAAACTCTGAATACCAAGTTTGATCATCTCAGCAAGATCTACAATTGTTACATAACTCATTTTATCATTTGAGAAAGTTTTATCAAACACTAGTCACAAATTCTTGAATCTCATATAGACTTTCTAAACTATGTCACACATTTGTGAAATTTGAACTACATTTTATTCAAACTTTCTCAAATGAAAAAATGTACTATATAAGGAATTGTAGATCTTGATGATCTGAACAACTTGGTATC